>NW_023416919.1:179400-208525 GCF_002922805.2 Oryzias melastigma | reverse complement strand
TAGGCTTAATTTTCGTAATCCTTCTCCATATTTCTAGCTTAACTCATCACTTTCAGGGTGGAGAAACAGCTCCACACATTGGATTAAAATAATACTGATCCATTATGCACCAAGAAAAGAAACTCAGAAAGATTTTTCTGTCATGTTTATCAAAGTTTGACACACTCAATGAAATGGCAAAACAAGATAATTTTTGAAATTATCAACAGTATTTGGAGTCCTGTTAAAGGTTCTCATTCTCTCTAATATTTTCACCTCATTAAATCAAAGAACTGTTGGTTTATTTCAGTTGATTTTTAGTTGTTTAAATGTGAGCTGTGGCTGGAAATGCTCCCCCATGCACGATGATGCTGGAGGCGGAGCCACAGTATGTGATGGGAGGTTTTTCTGAATCGTAGGTCTCATTTGGATTTCTGGACTTTACTCATCCGTGTTTAAGCTCCTGTTTCAATGAAACATTGACACGTATGTCCTGAAATGAAGTCATTTCAGAGGACAATGGTACACAAAAATGGTGGACTTGTGGACAGCCACGCTGATTTACTGCACGTTTGCTGGAGCTTGAAGGGATATGTGACGGTTTCACTTCCCTAAATGCTTTAAAGGTTTACAGAATAGCATCAGGACTTTCTTGGTCAGAATCTAAATTTGGGGGTTGAATTGAGGTTTTTCTAGTCAGATGATAGGAACTAATTAACTTTTTTTTTTTAATGAGCAAAAGCACACATTTTTACTTCCTATTTTTAAATATCAGAATCCAAAACACAAAGTTCTTATTGTTTCTGTTTCAATCGGTGTCCTAAAAACCTGCATTAAAAATAGGATAAAAATAATATTTGATGAACAGCTGGTCAGTTTTGAAGCTAAAAGAAGTGGAGTGTCACCTGTGTTCTTACAGAAGAGTTTCATACAGGACTTACTTGTTTCAAGTATGCTTTGTCTTTGTGATGTAATCGTTTGGGTGTCATTGTCAAAATACTGACTCGATTCACAGGTTCACAGTTTGGTTTACGATTCAGCGCCATAAGACTAAACATTGAAACATTTTGTTCAAATTTCTTTAAAAACTGATTTGCTTGAGAAAAAGTGCTCACTTTAAGTGGGGATTTTTACTCCTTATAAATAAGGTTAAGAAGAAGGATTTTAATACGGACTCAAGGTCCAAAACAACACAGACTATAAAAAACAAACAACATTCATAAATATAAGATACAGTAATAATTAATATAAAAGTACTAATACCAATAGACATAAGAATCAATGTAAAAACCCATATTACAAACTTAAAAATAGAAGGGCTTAAAAAATGCGTCCATACCAGAACCTCCAGATTGACGACTGATATCTAAGAGTGCTCTGCTTTACATTGGTGAGGGCTAAAATAATTTCATTCTCTGAGGCATTAAGACGTTGGATAAAACCACAAGTAAAATGTCTTAAAAGATTTCTCACATCCAAAAAATAGCTAAAAGCCTTTCTATCAGCTGGAACCAGTCTGGCCATTCTCCTCTGACATCTGGGGTCAACAAAACATTTCCATCCACAGGACTGTGCTCTGGAATCTTTTTCTGAAAATTTTCTGTAAACCATAGAGATGGTTGTGGGTGAAAATCCCAGGAAATTGGCATTTTATGAATTTCTGTCTGGCAATCACCTTTCAATTCTGATGCTCGGTTTGAAATACAGGAGATTGTCTTGACTATGTCTATATGTCTAAATGCATTGACTTGCTGCAATGTGATTGGCTGATTAGAAATTAGTATGTACCTAATAAAGTGGCCAATGAGTGAATGTTCACATAGAAAAAAAAGTGTCGGATGGTTAAGATGTGTGCTTAACATCCATTTTGCGGATGACCCCATTAATCGACTAATCGGAAAAATAATCAGTGATTAGTTGACTAATAAAATAATTGTTTGTAGCAGCCCTATTTCACTTCTTCATGCTCCAACTATAACTTTGGACCTAGAGTCCAAACCCTGCAGAGATTGTAGCATTTAGCTGTTAGCTGTGACCATGACCTGACAGGTTCTCTGTTCTCTGAATCCGACTCCACTCAAAAGCTGTATTTGACATTTGTTTTTATTTGTCCCATGCAGGGATGGTGTTCTCCCCCACGTCGTGTGACTCCGAGAACTCCTTTTAAGCAGTAGGGGGGGCCTGCCCTGTCTGGGGGGGCGTGGCCAGCGATGGAGAGCAGCATGGATTCCCGACTCACTGGGAAGAGAATGGGTTCTGTCAGCAGTATTGTCGCCTCTGCCAGGCTGGAGTCGTACGAAGCGGCGGATAAGAAGTGCATTTCTGACGTGAGGAGGACCTTCTGCCTCTTCGTGACCTTTGACCTGCTGTTCATCACCATGCTCTGGATCATAGAGCTCAATGTAAGACCAGTCTGTCCAGAGGTTTAGACACAATGAGGGGCTGTCAAAGGGAAGCCTAGATCCTATTTTAATTGAATTTGATTCATTTTCATTCTGCAGCTATTGTTCACAGACACAGCCTTCTTAGTCGTGACTCGCTGGGTTTTATCGAGCTGTTGAAAGGATTTCTGAAGCTGCTCAACTCTGTGGCTGGCTTGAGGAAGTGTTTGTACTGTACCTCATATTTCTTTCCACCTCAGTTGTTGTGTGGAGGATAATGAAGCATTTTTTATTGCTCTTTGTCATCTTACGAAACAGCTCTGCTGAAAACCCATTCAAGTTCATTAAAAACGATGCATCACTGTTTTATTTTTAAAAATAATTTTTGCTTTTTGTGGCCTGATGAACACTTGAATGTTTTCTGTGCAAACCTGAAAATAGGTGACCTTTCGTTTAACAGCCTACATTTTATAAATATTCTGAAATAAACCTGGAAGGTCAATCTGTAAAGTCATCTGCAGGGTTTTTAGTGCTGTCATGTTTGCTATCAAAAAGTTTGCTTTCGAGCAGCTTGGTCTCTGCCGGCTGCTGTGTAGACAATCAACCTTAAAACGGGTTCAAAGAGCAGTTTGGATCACTGCAAACCAAAGATAAGGCCATCACAAGTGATTGATCACACACATCAGCCCCATTTTAAAGTCTCTTCACTTCGCTTTTAGAATTCATTTTAAAATCTTAGTCCTGACCTTTAGAGTCCTTCATGGAGAAGCCCCTTCATACATCCCAGACCTCATCCAGCCCTATACCCCTTCCCAAAGGCTGAGGGCCTCTGTCTGGTTGACTGTTTCTATAATTTTATGTACTTTTAAATGTGTTGTATTCTATATGTCTCTTTTATATATTTTGTGTATTTTTTTACTCATATCCTGTAAACCACTTTGTGACTGCTGTCAGGAAAAGTGCTTTATAAATAAACTCTACTTACTTATTCCAGTTTCAAAATCCACTGGTTTAAACTTAGTCACTGGATCTGATGATTCAGCTGAGAGGACTTCATGCAGTCATAGGAGAGCTGCAGTCTGCACTTGCAGCTTCATGAATCTGCAGTAAGGCAGCTGCATCTGAATTTTCCTGTAATTTGGCACTGATATCTGCGGCTGCATTTCCCTGCAGTCTGCTCCTGCGGCTGCAATGCCGTGCTGGATCTGGGATTTATTTAAGCTTATATGAGACAAAGAAATTCTCTCTTTGCTTGAAGAAAAACTTTAATCTTTAGCAAACCATTTTTGATCTAGTTTGAGGGAAAACTCTTCTGTTTTATTAAAATAAAGTACAAACCTGCAAAAATAAAGGATTAGTGTGCAAGTTGAAAATGGAAGTCGATAATGTATTTAAAAAACAAAGCTGGAAACACTGAAGTGACCTGGAAAAATGCAGCTTTTCCGTTATGATTAGGAAAATTTTAGTTTCTGGAATTCTTTCTCAGAAATTCAGTCCCTGTATTTCAAGTTTAACTCTGTTCTGTCTTTGTGGGCCTGCTACGTTTGTCCTCAGGTGAATGGCAGCATTCAGGCACAGCTGGAAAAAGAGGTTCTGCAATATGACTACCATGCCTCTTTCTTCGACATTTTTGTAAGATTTTGACCTCTCATTAATAAAAATATATGTCATATAAATACATTTTATATTTATGATTAAAATCCCTTTTTCTTTTTTGTTTTGCAGCTTCTGGCTGTCTTCAGGTTCTCTGCTCTTATCTTGGCTTACGCCATCTGTAAGCTCCGTCACTGGTGGGCCATCGCTGTGAGTTCCTTTGTTTTCTTTTTTTGGGGATTTTTTAAAAAATCTTTTCTATTTTATACTCGGAAAACAATTCAAATAGGTAAAGCTGCAGAAAATTGGAATTACTTTCCTCTTTTCTGTCTTTCTCTATCCTGCAATGTGTAGCTTCAGCCACAAGGTGGATAAAAAGAAATAAAAAGGATTGGCAGCTGCTCTGAATGTGCAAAGCTTCAGGTGTGAACGGCCAAAACGTTTTCAGAGAACGAAAGACTGAGAAAAATCTCGTCCGTTTCTCTTAAAATTATGGAAAAAGATTTATATTGGTTTTGATTTTCTCCTCTTGGTTATATACAAGAGGAGAAACAACATTGCATTTATTAAATATGTTTTTTTAATATATGCTCAACTATTTAAATTGTTAATGTTACTTTTATGAGGTTTTTGGCTTTAAGAGAAAACCTAAATGTGAATGTCTTATGTGATTCTGTGGAGCAGGACAAATTACTCAGAAAGATAATCTTACAAAAGCTCAAGAGCAAAGAGAAAATAACTTTTTTTAGATAGAAAAATATCTGTTTCAGCTCTGATGAAGAGTAAAACATGCTTTCAAGAGGAGCTGTGAAGAATTTTGTAAGAACTGAAGATGCAGAGTTCAAAGAAACGAGTTTTTGTCTTTACAGCTGAAAAACATCAACAGAATGAACTCTTATACATGATTATGCTGTTGGACATGAGAAACACTTCTGCTCTTTTTCCCCCCCTGTAGATCACCACTGCAATCAGCTGTGCCTTCCTGATTGTAAAAGTCATTTTGTCAAAGGTAAGGATCACTCCAAACGGAGGAAAGAAATGAAACACAAAATGATTCAAGAAGAAAATATGAGCACGCCTTAAGCTGCAGTCACTCCACCCTGTACATTGTACGTTCAAGCCAAGACTCTCACTGAAAAGTCTACGTCAATGGGCATAAATGCAGGTTTCAGGATTCTGTGTTCAAAACTCTCAGATTTTTAAAACTGTTTTAAGGCTCTACATGCAATATGTGTGTCCATGACCGCTGTGAGTTAAACTACTTGAGGTTTGACCAATCAGGGACTCGGATTTGGTACTGTCATATGGACTGCGCCCCTTTTTATTTGTGGAAGGGCTGACTGTTTGAAAATTGATTGTGAAGGAGAAATTATTAATTCGGATTTGAGTCCTGTTGAAATTCTGTGACACCAAATCTTTCATATATTGCAATAGAGCTGTGAAAGAAGAAGCCTGCAGCAAGATTCACCAGATTTGCACCGCTTTGACATTTCACACCAAGCCTCTTTTTACTGTAGGTGGCAGACATGTGCTAGTGTTGAGTACTGACAGTCCAGTATGAAAACCACTGCCTACATGGACGAATGCTAACCGCGTATTCTTGATCATCTCAGGCCCAGAATGAACGTAGATTTATAGTTATCTTTTGAAAACAGGGAAAGTTCAGCAGAATCATTTCCACAAATTATCTCTTTTTTTTTGTCTTTAAAACATGATCTCCATGATGTCATTGGTCTGCGTTAGTTCAGAGAGAAATTTAAATATAGGATTAAAGCAACAAGCATCACTTTGATTTGATGTTTGGTTTTATGAGCCTTTAGAGATTTTAGAAAGATGACTTTAAACCACTACCCTTCCACCCCCGTGCTGACGTAAACTGTTTGTCTTTTCACGTGTTCACGCTCATCTGGAAAGAATGTGTAGAATGATGTTGTTCAGTTCCTTCAGGGTGAGTTTATAATCAGTCTGTGTGTGTAGTTGTTGAGTCAGGGGGCGTTCGGGTACCTGCTGCCCATCATGTCCTTCGTGTTGGCCTGGATCGAGACGTGGCTGCTCGACTTCAAGGTGCTGCCTCAGGAGGCCGAAGACGAGATCAGTGAGTCACAAAAGTTTCGCGATAAAAGAAGACATTTTTCATTTTATTAAAAAAAAAAAATTAGCACTTGAGTGAGTGAGTGAGTGTGACGTCACCCACAGAAAATGACTTAGTTCTGGTCTCAACCACATGAAGTCAATTTAGTTGCCATTTTTTCACAATACGGATGTGGAACCAGACAACGCCAGTCAGCAGTGATTGGTTTGAGTTGGTCTGAGTCGATGTTTCTACGGCAACCACTCTCTCAATCAGGAGGGAGTTTGTTGGAAGACAACACTTTTAACTCTTTAAAGTGTGCAACATGAAATCCGTCAATCAATTATTTTGATCGTTAGACTTTTATTGATGCATCTGATTGGCCAGTTTATAACTTCAATAACTGAATAATGGCGTTCTAGATCTGACACAACTCACCCTCCATCAGCACAAAAAGAACAACCTTTTATTGATGAAGCACTTTTATTTTCATATTACATATTTCTAAAAATATGGTTTAAAAAAAATATGATAAATGTTTTACTAATTATTAAATCTACTAGTGCTAACTAGTGTTTAGTTTAAAAATGTAAATAATGAATTCAAACCAACTTCAAACATTACATTTTTATAAAGTAATGTATGAAATTTCTCCTTGATGTAATTTCTTGTATTATAATCATTTTTTCTACTACCACAAATTCATTTGGTAATAATTTCTACCTTCTGAAGTTTTCTTTTATATAAAAGCAGTTTTTGACAAACAGATAAAGTGTGAATGTCTGATAAATGAATTGATGTTTAGAATTTCATCACATGAATGGTAGTCGAGTGAATGTCAATGATCTCTAGCACCGATGGATTTCCTTCCTGGTGTTATAGTTGTGTCTCTACCGTTTGTGTGTCAGGATATCAGCCCTTCGTGGACTCGGTAGAGCGCACGCCTGTCATGGGTCCAGGGCCTCTGTCCGACAGACAGACGGACGGACAGTTCTACTCTCCACCGGAGTCACTGGCAGGTCTGGTCTTTTATCAGCTACAATCCAAAAAATACTCTTTTGTGTCTTTTTTTGTTTGTTTAAACCTTGTTTAGATTTAGTTGAATTTTTAAAGACTCACTCCAATCATCTTTCGATCTTCTGTAAAAGCGTTCCCAGCCGTCTTTTAATGATGATTATGCTGTTTTAAAGCAGAATCAAAAACCTGTGGACATAGTTTCTGCAGAGCGGCAGGAGTTTGCTCTGAGTTGTGAGTTGGACTGCTTTTGCGGAACAACCCCGCCTCCTTTCCCATCACCCATAACTGAGAACTCTCTGTTTACACACTCTACCGCTACCTTACAGCCCCTCACACCCCCAAACGAACATTAGCGGTGCAAAATTGGACCTTATCCTTGCCAACAAGTCCCGCCCACAACTCAGAGGCAAATTTCTGCCGCTCTGCAGAAATTATAGCTAAATCCGAATTGTTTCTCTTCCCCTACAGCTTCTCCCTTTCCCCAAATGTATCCCTCCAAGCAAGCAAGATATGGAAAAAATAGTGTCTTTAAATTTAGACGTTACTACCGAGTGATGATCTCATTAGTACTGGTCATCTACGTTAGCGGATAGCTGCCATCACTCGTAAAATACGTACCATCAGTTTTATATCTTTATTTAATGCTACGACAAAAAGTCCTTTGAGTGTCACATTGAGTGATAAAATACTTACATTTAAATGTAAACTTCTGTGCTTCAGAGCACACCTGCATGAAAAATTGGGGGGACAGCCAGTCCTAAGTTGCTACGACTCCTCCTTAAAAACACACCACTGCAGCTTCAAGTGCTTCTACAGTTGGAGCAATAGTGAGGAGCCAGAGGGGTAAGGAAGCAAGTCAGATTCGGCTGATGTCCTAGAAAACGACAAAGGTTTTTAATTTTGCCTTAAATGGCATAACCATTAATGAAAGACTATGGGGAACCTGGGATGTAACGATTAATCGATTCATGGATTTGTAATCCTACAATCCAGACAAATGGAATTGTCTTAAGCAAGTTGTTTATTGAATCAACCTATACATCATAAAACATTTTCAAAATGAAATAAATCAATTGTATTGATATCGATATGGCGATGTATTGTGATAATCAGTCCTGCGATTGATTCTCCATGTGTTCTCACCAAGTATGGATCTCTTATTTTTGTTTGAAGAGACTGTAAAACGTTATAATCCTCATCCATTGGTGAGATGTTCCAATTATCACAGTACTGCGATATCATTGACATTATGAGTCATGTATCGCGTATCGTATCGTGAGGTACCAGCGATTCCCATCCCTAATTGATACCATTTGGATTGAGACATGGTTGGTTTATTTTACCATAACATAAAAACAACCTAGTGCCATCACGGCGGACAACACATGTGATGACAGAAAAAATGATCAACCATCATTAATGAATCGGATCGTTCAAAATCAACCAATAACATCGATGAATTGTATAGTTGACCACAAATTATGACATGAATCAAAAATAAATATTTTCACCCCTAGTGAGGATGCTTTTAAAGTAGATTAAAAAATGAGGAGAGGGACTTTAAGATTGTTTGCCCAAAAAAACCTCATCTTCAGGTTTAGAACATTTCAGTGATAATAATCCACACTTATCACATTCTCCTTTACCAGCTATGACTGCAGAATCAGTGAAAGTTTCATTTTCTCTCGTTCCTTCAGACTCCGACGAGGAGCTGGAGGACAAACATGACCCAGAGAAAGGGCTGATTCATCAGGTGACCTAACAGTTGGTCTGGGGCGACGCAGCAGAAACCACTTCCTCTTCTTTCCAGCCTCACCTTGTTTTTGTTTTTTGTTGCCTCTGTCAGACCGGCTCATCCTCAAGATGAACTCTGCCTTACATCCTCTACATTTTTTGTTATTTTGTATTTTTTTTAAAAGTGGCCATAAAAACACCTCATTTCCTTCACGTGAACTTTGAAAAAAAATGCTGCTTATGAAGCTGTTATATGTCATGATTTGTGCTTAATTTGAGAATTTTTGTCTACATTTACGGATTTTCAGAGGGATTTTTTTTAAAAAAGCACTTTGAGTTCAGCTGAATCCAGCTCTTTTAAACGCAGTATTCCTGATTGAACGTTAACTGTGTCACTGTCACTATGATGTTTACTGTTTTCACCTGCCTGCTTTGAATTCACTGTAAAGGATTAAAGCTGCTCGCACTCTGGAAAATGAAGAAAACGCAGCAGCAGCGGAAACTTGCATGGACGCTTCACGAATGTTGTTTACTTTATGACAAAGAAAAAAAAGCATTGTGTGAAATGAAAAAATGATGCATTTATTTAAGCTCCTGCAGGATATCTGGAGCTGCTATAACAGAGGAAACGTAGAAACGTTGATCCACGCTTTGTAGGCTCACAGCTCACTTTTCCATGAGAAGAATCTGTTCAAGATGCAACCATTAAAGTGTGAAACTTTGTGTTTTTCATATGTTTGTAGTGCTTGATTCTTTATTTGACCTAAAGAGAAGTGAACTTCCTGACTTTGTTCTAATGTCTGTCAGATTTAAATCTGTTGGAGATATTTTCCAGAGTCAAACTTTTCTGTTAGAAATGCTGAAAAAGTCACTTCATTTGACAAATATGTGAAGACAAAGAAAAAAAAGGTTTCAGTTAAACAAATACAATTTCATACATTTTTCTTTATGGTTTTAAAAAGTAAAACAGAGAAATGTAGAATTTTCTCAACCAATCACACCTAATTTCACATATTTATTCAATCCTTTATTGATATATCCCTTTTCATCAACATGCTGTCAAGCACAAGGTGCTTAAAGGGTTAACCAAACCCTAAATTAACTTTTTTTGGCTGTTGCTCTCTATAAATGAGGCTTTCAAAGTGCTGTCTGTTGGACATTACCAAATTTTTGGACACATTGAAACAAAACTGCTTAATTCTTCAAAATATAGTCAAAAATTGCCTGTGTGCTGCCCCCTACAGGTTGAAATGAGGTAGTAATGACAGGAGATTCCTTAACCTACAGAAGTTGCACAGGCTGTCCAACTTCTCCAGGATGGCACATCCACACGTGCTGCAGCAAGAAGGTTTCATGTGTCTCCAGCACAATCTCCAGAACATGGAGGAGATTTCAGGAGACTGGTGGTTATTCTGGGAGAGCTGGACAGGGCCGTAGAAGGTCCTCAACCCCTCAGCAGGACCGATACCTGCTCCTTTGTGTAAGGCAGAACAGGCTGAGCACTGCTCGTGCCCTATAGAATGACCTCCAGAGGACCACTGGTGTGAATGTCTCTACCCAAACAATCAGGAACAGACTTCATGAAGGTGGCCTGAGGGCCTGATGTCCTATATATATATGTGTGTGTGTGTTTGTGAACTCTTAATTAAACAGAAACAGTTGTGGGGGAAATTGATAATTTGGAATGAATAAACATTTTATGTAAGTTTGGGTTGATAAAATCGATTAATATCTGATCCATCGATCTGAGCTTCATAGATCAATAATCAATCCATAAAAGTAGACATTGATCTAATGCATAATGCTGTAGTCTGCTAGCTTGATGCTAACGTATAATGGAATTTCCCATAGGACGGTCAATGCTAACGCTCGGTCGACCAAAACAAACATTGCTGACTAAATGAACACATTTATTTATTCACAGGCATGAATTACCAAAACTCTTTTATGGAAACATTTTTTAAAGTAACCATTTGTGGTCCAAAACACTTTTTTTTTCTCATAATTTCTTCTTCTGCTTGAATAAGATGTAATGCTATAGTGCGATCGCCACCTTGTGGTCAAACTGAAACACCCTCCAGGAGAAGCAGAACTTCTCCCTTTGAGGATCCATGTAACTCAGTATGATATTAATTATTTCACTAAAACATTTTACAGAACACGTCAGATTAATATGAATATCTTTAAAACATATGAATCCATGTCTAAGCAAATGTGTCTATGTGTAAACCATGCAACATCAAAATTGAATTGAGAGGATCAAAAGAAAAATGATAAAAAAAAAAAAAAAATTAAAAATAGGAATCAAATCGATCCAGGTTCTGGTGAATCGAATCGATTCTGTAAAGTATTGAGGATATTCAGCCCTAATTTAGGACTCCTCGGTAATGTATGTATACCCTACATGGATATAGAAGGGAATCAGTAATAAATCCAGACAGCAGATGTTTCTATAACACTATTTTATTTTCACATTTTTTGACAGAAGTCAAGTTTCAAAGGCAGCTGTAAACGGTGAGTCCAGAGTTTACATTTTGCCTCATCAGTGCGTTGTTTTTTTTTTCTTTTTTTCTTTCCAGTCAGACAGAAGCGCTGTTCAAATAAATACTGATAATAAAAGGAGGGGGTGGGTGGGGCTGCATCCGCCTGCAGGGGCTCAGGGGGCGGAGCATGAGGACGTGACGCTGAAGCTGGCGTTGAAGCTGCTCCACGGTGAGACTCTGAAGAGTTTGAGGTCTGTCGTTTCCATGAAACAGAAGGAAGGCGGACGACCGTCTGAAACACCCGTCATGTTTATTTGCTGCTCTCTTCACACAAAGACAGAATGCTGCTTTTCTACTCTATTCTACTGTTTCTACTGCGCTGACATTAAAGCAGCTTTTCTTCTCTGCTCTGAAGAACAATGAGATGATCTGCTGTGTTTTTTTCTTCTACAGATGAAGGTTTCCTTTCCTCAGACTTTGATTCCACATTTTCACACTCACTGAAGCAAACTCCAAACTGTGATCATTGAACAAACGCGTTCCTGAAACATGAGTGTCTTACAAACATTTGAAACAGATTTGAGGATTTCACAACACGGTTAAAATCAAAAGGATTCATCTCTGAAAACGAGGTTAGCTGGCAACACTTTGAAAGGCCTCCATTTGATTGGTGCGTTTGTGTTCCACCTTAGTGGGTTTTGTGGGATCAAGTGTGTGCAGAAATGGATGCAGAGGAAAACAGCTGATTAGAAAATGTAAAAACTTGAAAGAAAAATCATCAGGAACTGAACAATTTGAGTAGGAAAAGAGAAAAAAATATTGATAAATTCTAGAGAGTTTTTGTTAAAAACTTTCGTTTGAATTTTCTTTTTTTAAATACATGTTTGTCTGTAATAATGTTTTACGTAGTAACATAATAATAAAATAACCTGTGGTCAACATGTCATCTGTAGTTTTGTTTTGTTTTTACCTCAGTTGGAAAAATGCCTCAAATAACCTAGTTGCCTAATCACTTATTAATATTATTGGAGCTTTAATTATTATGAACTTTTGTCCCCAATTACTTTTCAGTAATTGTGGTGTCAAACCTGATAACTGCATTTTATCTAAATGATATGCTGTTGATTTTAATCTCTTGTTATTGCTGGTATTTCTTTTCCTTTGCTCCCCCTAGTGGCGGAATTCAGCATTGCGGTCATTTCTTTAAATAATCATAACTCTCCACAGGAATGGGCTAGAAACTTGATCTTTTTTTTAACATCCTTATACTTGTTTTTCTCTTTATGACTGGGCCGGATTAAACCATGTGGAGGGCACGATATTTAACACCCCTGTTTTAGACAGTTGAATCTGGAAACCACTAAATACTTAGAGGGTTTATGTTTGACGTTTCTCACATTTTGCCAGTTAACCTCATTAACACAAAGACATGAATTTATTCATTATACTCCAGCTGCATGTCCTGATTTAAAAAAAAAATCAATTACAATGAAGGATTACATTAGAGATCATTTGCTGGCTCCAGCCTGTCGGTTGGGTTCATGTTTTACTTTAAATATATGAAGAAAAAAAAACTAAACACTGTTTATTAACTTTTTTGTCTTTCTATTTAATGACTTTCAAACATAATTATTAACCTAAATTTGATTTTTTTTTCTGTCCATTTGTCCAAGGGAGAAAATACTTTTTTAAGATTTTTTCATTATGAAACTACATCTCTCCTTTTACATAAAATTGAAGGTCCTTTTTCACTGCTTGGTCCTTTTTCCCCAAGTTTTCACTTAAACTACTAAAGATTAAGACTTAAGATGCGGTTTCTCTCTGCAGGGATTAATACTGACAATAACCTTTTCCGTTGCAGATATACTTAAAAAAATGCAAAATTTTAGATACGTTTTTAAAAATAAATTTTTAAAGAACAAAGACTTGATTTAATCAATCAAGAGGGAAATTAGAGTGTCACGTTTTAGCTGCACTTTTTTCATGAGTGAAACTGGGTCCAGATTTAAGCTTTAAATGTCAGTTTTTCACCGTTTTCAGATAAACCTCCAGAAGCAGCTTTTAACTAAATAAATGAATCAAATATTCATCCAGAATTAAAACTGATTATCTTTCCATGTGCTTCCAGCTACACCACAGTGTGCTGCGGATTGTTTTAATCAGGTTTAAATAGCTTCAGGTTTTTATTTTTAAGATCAAACATGATCTAAACTTCTTTGTGTTGTTCAGGAATAATCCTCATGGAGATTTAATTCATCTCAAGAGTTTCATAGTTCTGTGTATTTTATGCACAACAATCGTATTATTTACTAAGTTTTAAATGTGACGATCACATGTCACCAGCTCTGTTTGAATGTAGTTCCTCAGACGACCAGCAGGTGTCCTCAGAGGACAGAGGAGGAGTTTTTTGGGGGGAAAAGTGCAAAAACTGGATTTGGGTCCATCCTAGAAACAAGTGTTAACACTGCTTCAGATTAAAGGGAAAAAAAAGCAATTCTGATCCTACAGAAGCTCATCTCTTCTGAAAAATTAAATAGTTTTTGGGGTGTGATTTTATTTTAATATTAAACTCATTCCTAAATTTGGCAGAACTTTTAGTGCTTTGGACTCGAACTACTGGAACCAAAAGCAAGAGAAGTTCTGTTCAGGTGCCATCTGTAACTCTGAACACTGTCGTCCGACTGTTCCAAACATTCCCAGAGTTCAGTCTGGTCGGGAATGTGCTCAGGAAGAAAATGTTGATCTTTTTCGGGTCAGACTAAGCCCCTAATCATGCTGCCTGCTAGAATTGGGGGTGTGGGTGGATGGGTGCGAAGCAGGACGCCTGCGAACAGAGCTACTGCATCAGGGATCAGCCAGAAGCTCCAGGTCAGACAGGAATGCGATCAGTGAGCTGCCTGTCCCCGTAACCTGTTCTCCGGTTGGGTTCTTTTCAAGTGATTTTTCTTCACACAAAAGACAAAACAAACAGACACAAACGCTGTTCTTCACATAGCACCATGCCATCGGTTCCACTTCCTTGAGGAATCACATTTCCACAGGGCTTTTTTTTTCCTGAAGTCCAGAGGACAGAAGTCGCTCGCATGATGAGGAGGAGATGAAGAGTGAGAGAGGAGGGGTGTCAAGCTGAGGTATCCGTCCATATGAGCGCAGTTTAAACGGAGCGTGTTCTGTACATGTGAGGACTGAGGTGACAGAAGGCACATATCGCCGTGGTGAGGTCAGGTCAGGGGAGGTTATGAGGGCAGAGTCTTCATCCAGAATCTTTTTCAGCCAGAAGAGGGCCTGCTCCGAGTAGAGCTCAGCGTTTAAGAATATCTGCAGGAGTTGGTCACCTTATTTTGAAAGGGCAGAGCCTTCAATCACTGCTGAACTCTAGCTGACTTTTCAGAATAAAAGAGGACAGAGAGGAGACTTCCTTAAACTCGGACTGAAACGTGCTCCAGCGACCGGGCCGGAGTCGGGGCGGGCGTCGCTGCAGCTGCCGGAGGAGGAGGGGTTATTGCTTTCAGCTCGTTGCCGGGGCAACTCTGGGTGCTGACCCCGCGGTTGAGGGCACCGGCCCGCAGCGGCGCATTGGCAGGGAGGGTGTTGGGGTCGCTCCGAGGAATGTTGACGGGGCAGGAGCGGGTGCGGGCGTGGCCTTTGTGCCCGCCGGGGTGGCAGACCAAGCTGCCGACGGTGTCAACAGGAGACAGGTGGCGCTTCAGCCAGCGCTCCACCCTCTCCTCCTTGTATTTGATGGAGTACCAAGTGAGGAAGATGAAGAAGAAGCCGAGGAACTTCAAACTGGCCGCCAGGCCGAAGTAGACGAAGCGCAGGGAGGTGACGTCGTACTCCCAGCAGGAGCCGTGCACGCCGCAGTCCTGCTGCCACAACATGCAGGTGGTGTCGATGACGGCGCCAAAGTAAATAGGAGTCGGGATGTAAGCTGAGAGGTGATGAGAAGGAAAACTAGGTCAGTGAGGACGAGCCAGCTTGATCTGGTTTAACATCACCAGGAAACCTGCTGAACTTTCACCAGAACGTAAGGTCAAAAAATATGAAACCAAGAGAAGTCAGATGTGTAAACTCAAAGCATTCCAATTCCTCCATCCTTTCAAGATAGAAACAACAGGTTCAAGTTTCTGCTCACCGAGAGTCCTGAGGAGAACAAACTGCATTCCCAGAGCGAACGGTCTCTCCTGCTCCGCCACAGACCTGCAACAGCAAACCACAGAGACTCAGCTGAGACTGACTCAGCAAAACCGTTTCCCAGCATTCAACGGTCCAAAGAGGCTCGATTCACACCAGGAGAAAAAAAAACACCTGTTTTTGCTGTTAAAGAACTTGTTAAAACAATTAAAAGCTTCAGTAATAATAAAATAACACACATAGTCTATGAAGAGAAATGTCTTCACTTTTTTTAAACTAAACTTCCTTAGATCATAAAAAAGTAAATCTATGTTGTGTGTCAAATGTTTTACTGTTAAAATTTATCCTCAGATTTAGAACTCCTATGGAATGAAAAGAACGCTTCCCAAAAAAAGAAACAATAAAAATGTATAAAGTAATTATTGAAAATTTAAAAATAAAAACAAAATGGAAAAAAAGTAAAACATGTGTAGACATTTTTTTTAAAGTTCACAAGATCATTTAAAATGACATACATTTGACCTCTGCAATTTATTTCTTTTGTTTTTGGGGTTTTTGAAACTGCATTCACTTCTTTATAAGTGCACTATTTAAATGTCATAACTGACCCTAGATGACAAAATAAAATAAAAAAAATGTCTAACTTGTTTATTCAAAAGCCCTGAATTTATCCGCTTGTTAGTGATAATCATGTTAAATTAAACTCAAAAACAGCAAAATCTAAAGTTACATAAGAAAAACAATCAAATTTAAAATTTAAGAAAAAAATAAATATATTAAATAATAGGAAGTGGTAATTTGCATGTAATCCGGATGAGGTTAGGGCAGGGCCTTTGAACTCCTGCTGACTTCAGAATAAGAGGACAGAGAGTCCCCTCTGTCCTCTTATTCTGAAAATTCAGGTAAGGGTTCCGGTTATTGTTTAAATACATGCAAACAGTGCAACAATGTGCATTTTGGCCACAGGCTTTACATGTGACCAAAATGAATTTCCAACACGTTTTTGTGGTTGGTGACACATAAATATCTGAAAATAACAAATGACAAAGTAAAACAGGTTTTTAAAGCAATAATCAGTAACGATTCTTAATTAAAAATATTTTATTTTCCAATCTTTTTTAAATTTAAAAATTACAAAACTTATTTTTCTGAGACTTATTCTGAAGGACATAAACAAGTTAAAACTAAATACAAACCTCCTGAAGAATTCAACTCAATACCCTCTCTTTACATATAAAATATTTTTAAAAGTATCAAATTTAGGAGAAATATATTAGAAAAATAAAGATTTAATTATTTATTATGATAAAAACAAGCACAAACACTTGATCAGAATATATCAGCTGAAACCACAACAATATTTAAAGTCTCACTCCAACTCTATATTTTTAATTATGATTATGCAGTTTTTTTTAAGAGCTAATGTCAAAACGCCTGTGTTGTTTTTAGGACATATTTTCTGCAGAGCAGAAGGAACTCATTAGGAATCAATCTTTTGGGATGTGGGTGGGACTGTTGGCGCGGATGTTAGCCTCCATTAAAATCCCAGCGTGCTTTGGTTTACACGTTCTCACGTTAGCTTACAGCTCCTTGCAAGCCCAAGCTAGCATTAGCGTTGGGGAAAAATGTTGAGCTATCCAGTCGTACAGTTTTGATTCAGATGACACCTCAGACAAGGAAAATGAAGACGTTCATAGATCTATTTGTCTACAAGTGGAGGATTTATCATTGTAGGGGAGAAGGAAAACTTTGGCTTGCTCAGGGTATTTATTGCAGCACAAACCTGAGCTTTTTTAAACCACAAGTTTTCATCTGCTCCTAATCCAACACAACCTAAATAAAGAAATACTCAGAAAGGCAGAATCTTAAATTATTTTATATATGTCCTCCATTATGAGAAAGATCCTACAAGAACATATTAAAAACACTGAAAAGCATAATTAAATTGGAGTGGGTTTCTAAAGAGAAACCTTTATTCTCATTTGGAGAAACTATTAAGCCTAGTGGCCACCTGAGGTATTGCACTTTAACCTGCCTCCACTATTGTCTTCATGTTTCTGAACCAGACTCTCTTTCAACACATTCGTCTGCTTAAGGGTATTAATAAAGATTTATTTTTCAAATTTTCTTATGGAAATTGTTGAGTTGAGTGCCTCCTACCTGAGGGTGACGATGATGGCGGACGGTTGAGCACAGGCAGTGATGAGCGTGACGATGAAGAGAAAGATGAGGAAGGGGATGAGGGTGTTGCAGGTGCGATTGCACTTCCCAGACAGGGCGTGGCCGTTCTCGTTCAGGTAAGTCTTGACAATGACGAGCTGCAGCTGGTTGCTGCCCTGACCGCCAGAAGGCGGCGTTATAACCTGCCGGCTCTGGACGCAGGCGCAGTCTGAATAGTTACGGACCTGCAGGTCATAAAACGCGTTGAATAGAAGGAATGATAACCTCAAACTGACATTAAACATGACACAACATCTGCACTTTTTTGGTTTCATAGCTCAATCGTTCGAATGTGTCTCTGCTCACCCCGTTGCTGTCATTGGCCACGCCGCTGCAGCCCGCCAGGCAGGGGTTAAAGTACGTGATGCCATCAGAACCGCAGACGGGGGCGTACTCGTGAATTTTACAGCCACAGTTGACATTACAGCCTCCAGTCAGGTTCCTCTGAGTCATGGTGAGTGTCGGCCTGGAGAAAGAAAATGCACCAGTTTTAAGAAAGAACGACAGAACAATCCGTCTGTTCATCCACTGAGGCAGCGGCAGAGCTATGGGGGTCGATATAAGTATCACTATTGACAACGATCAAAAAATCATCTATGCGATACATTAAATAAAGAAAACTCTTTGAAATACGTATTTCTGACAACTAGCAGCATACTGGCAATACGATAGTATCCCGATACATGTCTCACGATACGATACGTATCGCGATATATCCCAAGACTGTACCAGAACAATTACTCACTTTTTTTAAGAGTATGACATAGAAAAAAAACTTTACCTGAATATTAATACGTCTTTCACTTTAATAAAATGGTAACATTCATTTTATTTGATGATCAATATCAACATTAAGCGAGATCTTGTTGTTGTTTTGGTTGAGGTGTAGAGCTGCTCAAAGAGGCTCAGTGTGCTGTGCTGCCAACTAGGGGTCGGGGGTTTAGGTAGGAAAAAAAAGTGAGACGCTGAAGGATGATAGTAAATAATTAATTAAATATTGTCTTGTCAGCATTTTTAATTGATAGGTAACAAAATATCGCGATATATCGCTGAATCGATTCCCTCCTGCACCACTAATAGCAATCACATCGTAATGTGTATGTCTGAATAAGTTCAGCTTTTTTTTAAGTCTCCATCTTAAAGTACTTTTAAAGTTTCCCTATCAACCAGTGCTTATACCTGCCATGTTTACACTGTATAGAAAATTTGAATGTCTTTCGCTTATGATGGATTTTGATTTTTGTCAATTAACCAATTAAAACAATTAACAAATGAAAACATGCCAACACAAAACACAAGTTTTTTTGTTTAATGAGCTTCCAAAGCTACATGCTAACGTCATTTATGTTCGTTTATGTGATTGATGTTATCTACATTTTTTTCCTAAAGTTTTTAAAAGCGGGAAAATAAACGGATAAAAATAAACTTTTTAGGTTTTTGGAACAAAAACAAGACCCAGACTAAAAAACATATCTTGTTGCATAACCTTATTAAATGAATTTCTAAATTTGAAATTTGAAATCTGAAAAACCTGATTTAGATTGATCCTTGGAGGTAACTAAGTTTACAGGAAGCAGGGACTAAAACATAAGATTAAAAAAAAGAACAAAAAGAGTTTTGAGAAAAAAAGAGGAGAAGATAAGGGCACAAAAGGACAGTCAGACCCAGAAGACTGTAGGGAGAAACACAAGAAAAGGGAAATAAAAGATCTTCTCCTCCATGCTGTCCTTGGACGCCTGCCACTGCTGCCATGTAATTGTTTTCAGGGACACTGCATCCCAGAGAAAACGCCCCCGTTTGCTGGCTCATTATCCTGTGCGGACGTTACAGATGAGCGGATGAAAGCCCACCGCTGCCTCCATCCGAGGGGTCCGGTGTGAGGTGGCTCCGTCCTGACTCTAAAGAAAGCCCCTGTGGACTCTAAGGATGCAGCATCAAGGAGGAGTTTAGAAGTGAAAAACGATCGTCTGGAGCTGCTCTGAGGAGCTCGTTCATCTCTGGAGGAAGCTTTTCCTTTTGTCTTACACTCCACTCGACAACAAATATAAATAGGAAAGGAAGTTTTGTTCAAAGAAAATCACCTCTGAGTTGTGGGCGGGACTGTTGACACAGAGCAATCCCGCCCCCACTTCCCTTCCCCATTGCTGAGAGCTCTCTGTTTACACTCTCTCGCACTCCGCTCTCTCCCCAACCCAACATTACCATAACCATATTTGAGCTATCCAGCCGTACCGTTTGAGTCAGATGCCAGCTCAGATGAGGAAAATGAAGACGTTCATGGATCTAGATCAGGGATGAGAAACTCCTGGCCTTGAAGGCTGATGTGTCTGAGTGATTTCCAGAAATCCAAGCCCTACTCATGTCTGATTCCCTGGTTCAGGTGTGTCCAGCCACTTATGTTGGAAAACATGCAGGAATGCGGCCTTTGATGCCTGAAGTTTCCCATCCCTGATCAGGAGCTTGTGGCTCGCCCAGTATATTTTGACATCACAAATATAATCTTTTTCAGGTGCCATTTTTATCTTTTTTAATATATATATATATATATATATATATATATATATATAAAACCCCTAAAACAAAATTTTCATCAGAGAATGCCTTTGATGTTCTTGATTTTTTAACCTTGTGAATTCTATTTATTGTTTTTAAAACTTTATCCGTTCATGTTTCCTCTGGTAAACAGAGCAGAAAGCTGAAGGTTTCATGAGGTACATAACTAGTTTTGTTACTGGGGGTGGGTGGGGTGGAATACCATGTCTGGTAATGGTGTGATAGTGTGTGTGGAGGGTGGGGGTGGGGGGGGTTTCTTCATGTTTTAATCATTGATGGGCAGCTTGCAGGATCTACAGAAGCCATCCACATCCCCTTAGCTGTCCACTTCCAATCATTTCTTTCTCCACAAAAGACAAGATCTCCTCCAACTGTGTGTTGTTTGGTCTGAAGAGGCCTAGATTTGGGAATTTTTAATGTTCTTGTGCTAATGTAACAGACTGTTTTTATTCATCTCTGTAGTTCTGTGTTGAAATGGGATGTTTCATTTGGAGAAGGGGGCGTACACAACACGGATTACATTCTCCTTTGGTTTCTGCGCATGACAGAAACGTGACTTATGGTGGGCAATGTGGTTCTGGGTATTAGGTTCAGAATTTCTTTGTTTCTGACACCGATCTGAAAGTAAAGCTTCACAAGTTGATCCATGTCTTTCATTTTCAAGCACGGCTCTGATAAACAGACAACTTTGGTTCTTTTCTCCCTCATTTATGACTATTCTTCTCATAAATTTAGATATAGATTTAAAGTGAAAAGATATTGAAGAACAGCTTTCAAACATGTTTAGGTAAAAAATGCAACATTGTGATAAAGAAAGTGTGATATCAAGTGAATATGAAAACTAAACAAATATAAACATTTCCTGAAAGGAGGATGTGACTAATTCATTGTTTTTTTTATGTATTTAACAAGTCCACCTTAAGGGCTGCAGGATGGCGCAGAGGCTAGTGAATTTGCCTCACAGAGAGAAGGCCTTGGCTCTAATACCAGTCGCATCTATGTGGAGTTTGAATGTTCTTAGCATGTTGGGTTTTCTGGGCACTCTGGCTTCCTCCCACAGTCCAAAAACATGTTTTATAGGTTGATTGATTACTCTAAATTGTTTCTAGGTTTGGATGTGTGATTGTGTGGTCCTGCAACAAAGTGATACAGCAGATGTAGAAAATGGATGGAAGTTGACCATAAAAAAACTGAGAATTTTGTCGTGAAGACTTTTTTTTATAAAAAGATTTCACAAAACACAAGCTTTTAAAAAGGAGCTGAGCTCTAAAGTGTGCAGGCATCAAAAAGGCTGCCTGCTCGTGTGTAGTCATGTGTGTGTGTCCAGTTGTATGGATGCACAGTTGGTGTAGAGACCCGGATGATGGATTTGATAATTTACTGTCCGTCTGTTTCTGTAGATCGATACTTTTAGAAACAGAGCAGGAGGCAGACTGCTGAGCAGCTCTGCTCAAAAGTGCCTTTTTTTCTCACTGCTCTCTTTTATAACTCGTGTTCTGTGGGTGTCTGAAACTCAGCCGCATGGTTCTCATATCTACTCGTCTTCTGTCTGCTTTTTCTCATCTCTCACTGTCTGCAGCTGCTGCCTCCGTCCTCCACAGTTACATCACGGTGGAAAACACAACCTGAAGAGCCCTTCAGGAGGGACAGGGACAGCTTCTCACCCGGTGGTGTAGGGGATGTTGATTCCTCCGAGGTTGATGCTCTCGCAGCCCACGATGAAGAGGGTGGAGAAGCAGAGAAGAGACACTCCGCTGCAGATCATTGCCAGCTTGGCCGACTCGCGAGCCCCCAGCTTCAGCTTCTTGATGATGTACCCGCCCAGCACGATGCCCACGCCGGCGCTGGGCACGATGATCACACCTGAGCAGACAGGGAAGCTGTTTTAGAGGAACTGAATGCACCTGAGGGGGCTGGCAGGGTTTATTGAGGCTGTCTGACTCGATTTTTTTTTTTTTTTACTTTGCAAAAGTGTGTTAGAGGCCACAAAACAACAGTTCTCTGAATTCATTTCAGTCTCCTGTAAACTGTTTCATTTAAACATGAATTACATTACTCTGTACATAACAACAGACTATTTTTTAATTAGGATCGTACCAAGGATTCAGTTTAAATGAAAATGCAATTACAAATTTTCCTCTTACACTTATTATTTGTTTTTCTTTTATTGCTTAAACATCATCCTCAGGAGAAAAACAAAGCCTTAAAATGGAGAATTCTCAAAGTGAACCGAAGCTCAATCTGATTGGAAATGAACCCAGACCACCTCGAAAGATGGGTCAGAGAGCGGTCCCAGCTCAGCGTCCGCTTGGGTGTATTCAGACTGGAAATTTGTTCTGGATTATCGGGGTTCACTTTAAGTAAACCAAATGTGAACAGTTTGAACCCACTTTTAAACATTTAGCCAATAAAAAAAGTCGAACTTGGAGAAATTTTCCATTGTTTTTAAACTGTTGGGTGACATTTACCGATATCTAAACTTAGCAGCTAAACCATGTGAAGTCAGTTTTTTTTTTTTTTACCACATGGAGAAACCAACTATGATGTAAGCCATTTATTTATTTTTCAAAAGAGGATTTTCAATCAAATCTGTGATCTTTCTGAGGTTTTCCTTTTGTAAATTTGCTGTAAATTGTAGATGAATTGTACAGCAGCAGCCTTGCATTATATTGACATGTAAGGAGTGGGTGTTCTCTCAGCACCACGCATAGACCGAGATGTGCAGATCCAGACCCCATCAGTCCTGTTCTGAACAGCTTTTTCACATTAACATCACACTCAAGTCTTTTTTTAGTCTGTATATAGTTTGGTGTATTCATAATACGCATAAAAGTCTAAAATCATGCAGTGGTGTATATCAGAACAGGAAACATTGAAAAAAAATAAAAAAGTTCAGACTTTGTGTTTCTGAACTTGGTGGACATGAAGGCTCGGTCTGATGCTGGAAGACTGGAATCATGCGTTGATCGCAAATCATCCTCAAACCTCCAAAGTATCGTTCCAATTTTTACCCCCAAGAGGAGAGCATAAAGCTTCAGTCACGACTTCACAGCCCACTCGTCCTTCAGCTGAGGCGCTTCCTCAGCTGAAACCAGAGGAATCTTATCGATTCAAGAGAAACAAAACGAAACACTCAAGCCAGTAACGTCCAACATTTACGAGAACGCAAACCCAGAATTACATCAGATGAGCCACAGGTGGAATCAGAAGTCATTTAAAAACCATCACAACCCGAGGGAGGGAGCAGATAGCTCTGTAGCACTTCAGGACAGTTGGGCCTGTTATAAAAAAGACATCAAACACTTCTGCAAATTATGGACCTTTTTCAAGGACGTTTTTTACTATAGCACCAATAAATCTATATAACTACATATAATACAGACTATTTGATGTTTAAAAGTAATTTTATTTCTAAAAATATGAATGTCTCAAACGTATTATGTAAAAATCACACAGGGTCTGTGAAGAATGTGCTAAATGTAAGTTCTTGAACCTGCATATAGACCAGTGTTCACACTGGACATGCAGGGAGGGGCTTCTTCCTTACTCTTTTTTTTTTCTTTTTTCTATCTACTAGCGCATGTTCACCGTTTAAAGTTAGAAGAGGCTTGGTTCAAAATGTCAAAGTGTTGCACAAAATGCTTCAGGCTTTTTCTTTCACGGCTCTATTCGGATATGTAAAAGACTTGGCGTCAGAGAATTTCAGCCGGCACAAACCGCAACCATCGATCATGATCAATTTTCAGAAAGTTGGTGCTTTCGTGAATTAAAGGGGATGTCATCCCTTGGTTGCCACAAAATCTGAGTCCTTAATTAGTTAAAGTTAGGGGCGTGGTGGATCACTAGCCACGGTTCAGCCCACACATGTACCGCAGAGCGGATCGCCCCCTCCTCCGTGTGGGAGGAGTTTCCGCCAAAAACTTTTCTTACACTCGCCATGGAGGACACAGAGACTGAGAGGTCAGGTTTGTTTATTTAGAAGACCTTGTCTCCCAGTGAGGAGCCGTAGCTGTCCCAGAGCTGCTGGTCCTGCAGCAGGGATGTGCTGTCAGGGGAGGACAGTATGGCAAGTCAAAAGGATCAAAAATCACCAGGAAATGTGGGCATGGCAGTGCCTCACCTGTACATGCACAACGGTTATTAATCATTTAAAATATTTAAATATTCCCACAATTTCAATACTACAGTTAATATCAAAATATAATGAAAGTTTAATTTTAACTTTTTAATTTAAGATTTTATTTAAACATTTTGGTGGGGGTGAGGGGGATACAATGGAAAATTGTATATTGAGCATTCTTTTTTCTCTGTTTTTGTAGCTTTGGTCTCCAGACATGTAAATGTAAGCAGGAACTACTTTTTCTAACATTTTTGTTTGTGTTCAAAGATGTGTATATTTATGCTTTGAAGTACTTTATATATGTTTTCTTGAATATATGTTTTAAAACTTTTCAAAAAAGTAATTTTAGGCTATTATCTTTTTTTCTTCCTCGTCTTATTACTGATCCGAAAAATTATCCGAACCGTGACCTTAAAACCGTGACACGATCCGAACCATAAGTTTTGTGATCCGTTACACCCCTAGTCAAAGTTAAACCTGATTTAATTTCCAACGCGTGTTTTGTACATAGAGCCAAAACTGTGTATAGCTACAAGTGAACCCTAGAGTATTAAATTCGGAAGTCTGAAATTTGCAAAGAGTATTTTTCCTAAAAAAAAAAATTATATATATATACTATATAAAATACAATACAAATATATGATGCAATACAATGACTGTGATATCCATGTCACTGACAATTGAGTTTATGAAGGCCGAGAAAAAATAAGACCCAAGAACTAAAACAGAAATGATCTAAGTCGTACGCTTGAGGTCAAATCTATCTATCGACTTCTTTGAAGTCAGACAACAGCGTTTCTGTGGCTTCAATTAATTAATCTTTTTTTATAAAGCACTTTTCGTTCATAATGTAAAACAAAGTGCTGTACACAAATAACAACATAGATCAAGTACAACCATTAAAAAATCCCCCCACCCTCAGCCCCACACAACCCCCCCTTCCCTTCTCACACCTTCCACCCCCCTAACCGATGCGAATAATCATTGGTAAACATCATCGCTCTCTGCTTCTTTTCTCAAGAAGGGAAGTGGTCATGTGGTTTCAGGTGAGTTAGTTTTTCATTCTCAGTGTAACTGTTTCAAGTTCTGTCAGTACAGAAAAGTTCCCATAAAGACATAAAACCACAACAGCCATAAAACCAATGCAGAACAGCAATCTGTGACCATAGTCTGCATCCTCCATGCTTTAAGGCAGCAGCAGGCATGCATCAGTCTGAGCTGTCTCTATCAGTGCTTCAGCGTGTGTGGATCAGGAGTGCACGTCCAGCCGTGCTGCGTTCGTGTGCACGCATGTCTGAACAGTTTTTTCAGCTAAATGTCCTCAGAGCACCCTTCATCCGCAGCTCAGCTGGCTCTTCATTATTAATGTGGGCTTCCTGCTCTGGGCTTTGGGCCTCGCCTGCTCTGGGATAAAAACCAGGCACTTAATGGAGAGATGCTAAAGTCTGGGGTGTTTAAGTGTTCTGCTCCGTCTGCATCCAGGTTAAAGCTGCTGCAACAAAATAGCAACGACCAAAACGATCTCAATCTAGAGAACGGTACACCAGAAAAACAGGACTTTACGTTCTTTGAAAGGAGGAGAGCTTCCAGAATCTTAACTCTCACCGGTGTAGATGCTGGCGCTGGACGCCGGGATCCCAAACTGAGACTCGATGAACTTTGGGATGAAAGTGATGAAAGCGGTGACGATGGCGCTCTCTGCCGTGTAGGACAGGCTGACGAAGAGGAAGGTCACATTGCTCAGGATCCTCACTGCAGCTTTTGGTAAATCTGTGAGAAAAACAACACAGCGTCTTAGTCTCAGTGCTGTGTTTTCTGAATATAGTTTGAATATGAAAACAGACATATTTACTTTTTTGTACATATACTTAATTTGCTTTAGAAGTTAAAAGAAAACGTTCATCAACTACTACATTAATTTAGTTCAGCAGCTTCAAAACAGCCTGTTTGATAAACTTTTAATCTTTACCCTAAGCAAAAAGTATTTTTTAAATGCACTAAAGTATACTTAATCTATGGTAAAAGTGAAGCAAAAACTTTTTAGATAGTATCTGTAAACTTAAATTGTTCTAATATCCTATAGTATACTTGCTATACTCACACTTAAGTATACTTAACAAAATAACCTTCAAGTTAACTATTTTATGCTAGTGTAAAACAAAACCACTATGAAATAAATAGTAAAGTTATGCATTTTTTAGGAGCCGCCCCAGAATGCATCACTAAAGCCAAATTCAAACGCATAAACTCTTCCAGTAGACGACATTGTGAGATTGCACAGAGGTTTAACCCACACATTTAAATTTGGCTTATGCGATGCATTCAAGTGCAACTCAGAACTTAGTCTTTTTAAAATCACAATGAAAATAAGACGTTAAAAAATGCAAGTTTGTTTAAAAACTCTTCAACATTTTTCCAGGATGTTTTAATTATTTTTTTTGCAATTTTTCTGACCTCTTCTCTTAAAGTAAAGAATTTTTTAAGAAGTATTTTTTCTTGCAGAGTTCTAGAGCCAAACGAGTCATTTTGGTTTGTATTGATATTTTTTAATAATTGTATAATTATTGTTGAATGTTTTCTTGTTGACTAACAAGCACACGAGCATTTTAAGGCATCACTTCTCCAAAATGTATATACATTTTAAGCACATCTTGTAGCTCTGAAGGCAAATGTTTATCTCAGCCCGCCTCCGATCACAGTCAGAATGTTTGCATGTCTCACATTTTAGTTTCAAATACTACTTTAATACTTTTATCAATTTGAGGAAAAGTCTTCAAACAACATTTGATTTGTTCATGATGACAATAACTTGCTGTTTACCAGTTTGAACAGTTTTAGTTTAAGTTGACTTTGAGTCGACCTTGAACATAACATAACATTTTAAATACTTTTTTTTTAAAGCAAACTTACTATCATCTGATAGTTGTGTGTTTTTCATACTTCACCCACTTGAAATGGCAGAAGTGCGGTGGCCTGAGAGACGGCGTACCTTTAATGTCCTTGCCGAAGCCCATAGACGAGGTGACCGTCTGGCTCTTGTTGTTGCTCTTCTCCTTGAGAACGTCGTCGTCGCTGGACAGGTCGTCCAGGCTCAGCTTTTTCCTCCTCTTCTTCTTCTTGTGGCGAGGGGGCAGCTTCTTGGGGAAGGTGAACATGGGGAAGATGACCAGCAGCATGGCCACAGCGCACAACAGGAAGCCACTCCACCTTAGAAAGACAGACTTCCTGAATTCCTCTACCAGGGCATGGTTTGCAACTTTTATTTAATTAGGACAAAAACAGGCATCTACATATAGATCCCCTTTTCTAACAGTTTCAAAAGAGTTTGCAAAAGGAGATGTGTCACAAAACACATCCAGAGTTCAGAGGAGGTCAGTACGGAGGCCCTGAAGTGCAAATCACAGAACATATCAAAAAATCACAATTAAAAAAGCAAAACAAGAAAAAAAAACAGCATTACGTTTTAGAAATCAAAAAAATTCCAAAAATAAAAATACAGTTAAATAAAAATGAAAAATTGTGGGAAACAATAGTAGACTGAATTTTCAGAAATTGGATCAAACAATAAAAAAAGAACAGTAAGATAATGAAAAAGGTCGCTACTATGGGATATCACTCACTGGATGATGATGTTTTTCAAATGCATCTTCAATGTCCCCATACTAATAAAAGTTTTGAGATTAGTACAGAGCATACCCAGTAAATCACTTTTTGGATTATTTTGTTATCAGAAACGCGATTTAAGTCGTACCTGACATGTTTTGATGGAGACGTTACGTCTTCATCAGAGTCGTCACCAGGTGGTGGAGTGTGACGCGTATAAACAGCTGATTATCACTGAGGCGGAGTCACCTGTCAAGGTTTGCCTGGGGTTGCCTTCTTGCTCTCCTATACTTGGAGCAACATCCTCCAGCAGCGGGACGGACAGCGGGGGGGCGGGGTCACCTGTCAAACTTTGACAGGTGACCCCGCCTCAGTGATAATCAGCTGTTTATACGTGTCACACTCCACCACCTGGTGACGGCTCTGATGAAGACGTGACGTCTCCATCGAAACATGTCAGGTACGACTTGAATTGCGTGTCTGATAACAAAATAATCAAAAAAGTTATATATACTACAGACACTATGAATTTCATCACATATCCAGTATTTCATTATTTCAACTCTCAGTTGAAATGATGGACATATATCATCATCCAATCACTGGTGTCATATAGGACTAACCTTTTCTGGTTTCGGAAAAAAAAAATGGGTGGAAACCAAATAATTTCAAAAAATTCAACAAAAGAAGAAACTGTTCCTGCATTAAGTAATTTGTTGTTGTGTTTGGCACTTCAGGGCCCCCATAGTCAGTGTTTTAAAGAAGCAGATTAAAAGGTAAAACCAGCTGCCTAACTTAGTTAGGCATAAAGTGAGCAATCTTATGTTGTCTAAATGAAATTCTAAATTTGCTGGAAGATTGTATGCATGTGTTAGTGTTCCAGGTGTGAAACTGAGATTTTCTTTTTTTTTTAGGCGCATGCTGGTTCAGGTGTGAGAAGTGCCAAGGAGGCCGTCTGGTGTGGTTTCCTGTTGAGCCTCATTACCGTGAATGATTACATAAATAAACGTCTTCCTGCAATCATCACCTGTGATTCCTGCAGGAAGCCCGCGGCTGCCTGCTGCTAAGTCAGAGGATGGCATCACTGCTGGCTCAGAGGAGATGACTAATCACATCTCTCATGCTGAAACCAACATGATGAAGATATGTGCAGATATATCACTTGAGGTGCAAACATCTACGCTTTACAAGAAGTATTTAGGGTCACCGGTGTTTAATATAAAAGAAAGTAACTTGA
>NW_023416919.1:159535-178866 GCF_002922805.2 Oryzias melastigma | reverse complement strand
AATTCTAAATTTGCTGGAAGATTGTATGCATGTGTTAGTGTTCCAGGTGTGAAACTGAGATTTTCTTTTTTTTTTAGGCGCATGCTGGTTCAGGTGTGAGAAGTGCCAAGGAGGCCGTCTGGTGTGGTTTCCTGTTGAGCCTCATTACCGTGAATGATTACATAAATAAACGTCTTCCTGCAATCATCACCTGTGATTCCTGCAGGAAGCCCGCGGCTGCCTGCTGCTAAGTCAGAGGATGGCATCACTGCTGGCTCAGAGGAGATGACTAATCACATCTCTCATGCTGAAACCAACATGATGAAGATATGTGCAAATATATCACTTGAGGTGCAAACATCTACGCTTTACAATTTTAGGGTCACCGGTGTTTAATATAAAAGAAATTAAAATATATAAGATATAAAAGAATTAAAAAGGGAACATTCCAAGCTAAAATTTAATTTAAAATTTGTTTTTACAAAAATTCTCAAATTTTAGCCAATGGCAAAAGTGTATTTTTTAAGACAAAAAAAAAAGATTGTATAATGCTACTGAAAATAACTGATCATGCTAAGTTATACTTAAAAAAGCCAAATCGTACTAATACAGTATATATATATATATATATATATATGTATAATTTATTCATAAATATACAGTTTTATTAATTATATTAAAAATTATTCATTTATAGAAAAATAAAAGATAAAAAGCTTAAATAAACAAACCACCAAACAACTGTAAATCTATACAATTATATTACAATTCCATGTTATAGAACATAAACATACATACAAATACACAATGGAACTTTGAATATGAATATTTATGTATTAAATGTATTTATACTTAGTCCATTTTTGGTTGATATTTAAAATATTCCGTAGTTTTTTATATAACTTTTACATTTTGTTATTCGCATCCTTCCATATTTATGTCTTAGATCTAGTGCTAAACATCTTCTGTGGTCATGTTTAGATGAAGAATGGTACTTCCACCTTACAAAAGAAGAAATTTGTGAAAATCTCCAAAGACACTGTTCATCTTTTATAGCTGTTTGTTTAGATTAACTTCAGTTGATGTTTAACTAGTCAAGGCTTTAAATAACGAGCTGCTTTAAAAATCCAAACGTGTGTGAGTTGGTCCAAATGCTTAAACCAGCTTTTTTACAGGCTGATTCCTCTTACCAGTTCCCAATGAAACGGGGGTCACTCTGGTCGATGTTAACAGCAGTTTTGGGGTCCACATAGAAACCAATGAGGACCCCTCCCAGCAGGTAACCAGCAGCTGGCCCCAGAGCTCCCATCACGTACATGATAGCTGAAAAACACAAAAGCATAAAAACAAAGATAAATACATTAAACCAACCGTTAAAAGTCTGTTTCTGTCCTAACTTGCTTTTTTCTGATATGAAATGATCATTTTGAACTACTCTTAAAATGTAAAGACAGCACAGATGTATTGTTGACACACATTTTATGTTTTTTATCCATTTTATCAGCAATACCAAGCTTCCCAAGCTCTGAGTTTTCTGACCACTAATCCAACCCAAAGAGTGGAGTACAAAAGCCCATGTGTGCTGGTCATGTGTCCAGACCATATGACCGCTCCATGAAGGCCCGCCAGGATCTCAGAAAAAGATTTTTCCAATTAGAGGGGATTAAAAACTTCTAATCTTTGGCTGGGGTTGAAAGCAAAAATCCGGTGGCGTGACTTCGAACTCCAAGCCGGGTCAGGCACAGAACAGAACCAGACGGAGGGTTGGTTATCTAACTGTCAGAAGAATGCTCTGGAAGCCCCGTCAGCACTGCGGGAGTCCGCCTTCATTTCCTTTGTCCTGCTCCTTTCTGGAGCAGCTTTCTCCTGCCTTTGCATGTGCTGCTGAATTCACATAAAAGCAAAGATGACTCTGGAGAGAATAAATCTCGTAAATGGTGGCTTGTCTTCCTTATGAGCCGCTTGCACACAAACTGCACCGTTGGCTTAAGGCTTTGTAATGCATCCAATTTAGTGTAGCTTTAAATCTCTAGTGAATTAAATGCTTCTCAAATGTATTTTTGATCCAAAATGGCGGCTCAGTGACCCCTCCCCCCATTGCATTCCAAACAGGAAGTCCCACTGGCTCCAAGAAGCCAAAATCCTATAAACTTCTATAAAGAATAAACAGCTATTGCTCAGCCATTATATTTGTCAGAATCACCATTCTTGCTTTCATATATTTATTTAACTTGTTTTTTTTAAACCCAGTTTTTCAAGTTACAAACTGATCACATTTTGTAGACTTCCAACGATTTCAATCCTGATTGGTGAGAAACATTGCCTCAACCAACACAGACCAATCACTGCTTACTAACATTGTCTGGTGTCATCTGCATCGCGAAAAGATGGCGACTGAACTGACTTCATTTAGTTGGAGCTTTTTTTTTTTTTTTAAACTTTATTGATCATTTAGTTTGAGCTGGAAGTGAGCCATTTTCTAAGGGTGATGTCACTCTCACTCGGTCCAGTTCTTATATAGAGTCAATGGTCCAGCAGCTATCATGTTTTTTCTATATCTAAGGGTTAAGAAAATGACTACAGATTGCCTTCAAACTAAATTTTAGAATTTTCTATAGCAATCAACATTTATATGCTCCATTCAGACAAAATTCATACAGATATTTTACATTCCTGATTGTTACACTGATTTTTGGACACAACAAGATTTTAAAAATTTGGAAACCAATCTTACTGGTGTATCTTTTCTTACTTTAGACCGTCAGTTTGGTGAAACTATTGCAGGAACAAGTGTTTGATTAACAATTTTGGCTTTTAATGTGGACTACATCAGAGTGGAAATAATGACAACATTTAAAATCCATTAACATAGTGTACTATCAGATGGATAAATTACCCTAAAGAAAAACCTTCTGTACAAAACCATACACATTTGCAAGCAGTTTTACCAATATGTCTGTATTGTTGAACAAATGTAGTAATAATAGGGCTGGCTGTTATGAAGACTATTGTTATACACATATTGCTCTTGATAATTGTAAACCTTTAGCTCAACAGAGGTAAGTTTCTTGTTATTTTAAAAGTTTTTTTATGGTCATAAATAAATAAAGCTAAAGGAATATTACAAATCAGCATGTTTCAACGTGTTTAAAACATGAAAAAAAATAAAAAAAGTTAAATGGTGTATCCCTAGTTGGTTTTCTATATTCTGACATGATGGCTCTTTGGTGTAAATGTTGGGATTGATTGCACATATTTATTTTTTGCAGCTTCTTTGACCTCAGTTTAGTGAATTTTGAATACACACATTTTTGGTTAAAAGGTTAAATTTGTTCCCTTTGTGACCAGGCTATAATTATCCTCTGTGTCCCCTTTTCATTCCAAACCCCACGAGCACAGAATTTTCTTATGTTTCCTCACATCTCTGCACAGATTATTACATCACTTGACCAGGAGCCAGGCCCAGGATGATAAAACAGAGGGATTGCACCGACAGCTTGGCCTTTCGGCAGATAATCCCTCACGCAGGCAGAAGATGGGAAACCCTCGACTGGTCTGCAGATTTGTTATGCAACGTGATGTAAGCTATCGAGAGGAGGGATAAAAGATGACCGATGGTGAATGAGGACCTCTGAGGCAGAAAATGCCACATAAGTAATTGCAAGTAGATAGATATTGAGACAAGCGTAGAGGGAAAACTGTTGTTTGCTTTTAAACTAAAACTAAAGTACTTTAACCCTAAAATACTGTAAAAACACAAGCAACTATAAGTTCTTGATTTAGATCAGATTGGGACTTAAATGTATTATTTTGGCTGATTTATTGAAACATTTTCATAGTGGTGTCATTACTGATGTCATTTTTATGCCAAAATTATGTAACTTTAAATTATTTAACTTAATCAGGCTTTATACCTAATTAAAACTTGTCTGGTTCTTCCTTTTTTTTAACTGTTATAAAGATTCTCATTATGAAACTAAACAGAAAAAAGGACTAAAAAGAATCGCGGATGATAAACTGCAAAGATAACATGCATAAAAATGCATTTCCAAAGAAAAAAAAAACAGATTCAGACAGGCCAGGCCTGCGGCTGTTGAGGCAGCAGAGTTTGTGCTGATGGAACAAAACCTTCGAGCACCATCAGAGCGGCTGATTTTCAGCCTCATCGTTCCCGTCAGTCACAGCTCTGGACTCCCGCCTGAAAACAAGATGCGGCGTCGATTCTTCAGGCAGAACAAATGCTCTGCTCCCTGAGCCTGTAACTGTCTGACCCCTCCCATGTTAGGCTTCTGTTCAAGGAAACTTGTATGGAAACTGCACAAAACACATTAAGTGAACAGAAATGTTCATAGAAATCTACACATATTCTGTAAAGAAAACATAATGTTGGAGATTCAGTCGTTTAGATTTGGTGTCTTCACACCACAGAGCATGGGCTGCACGGTGGCGCAGTGGTTAGCGCTCTTGCCTCACAGCGAGAAGGCCCCGGTTCGAATCCCGGCTGGGACCTTTCTGTGTGGAGTTTGCATGTTCTCCCCGTGCATGCGTGGGTTTTCACCGGGGACTCCGGCTTCCTCCCACCGTCCAAAAACATGCTTCTTAGGTTCATTGGTGACTCTAAATTGTCCCTAGGTGTGAATGTGAGAGTGGATGTGTGTGATTGAAGCCCTGTGACAGACTGGCGACCTGTCCAGGGTGTACCCCGCCTTCGCCCATCAGTAGCCGGGATAGGCTCCGGCACCCCGCGACCCCGAAAGGGAAGAAGCGGTCAAGAAGATGGATGGATGGACACCACAGAGCAGCTCCAGCTCCTGTTTATATCCTCCTGATGCTGCAGAGCACATCATAATTGGCTTTGTGATGAGGACATGATTAGCAAGAAACATGTTAAAAAGAGCTACAAGAGCAAGAATGGTTATTCTGACAAAAAGAATGACTGAGTAAAAACTGTTTATTTCTCTAAAGAAGTCTGTAGGATTTTAGCTTCTTGGTGCCAGAAGGTACTTCCTGTTTGGTGGAAGGGGTCACTCAGTCCAGTTCTCTTACACAATCAATGGATGTGAGAGGCTGTAAGATATCGGGGAGAGTGTAGACAAAGGGATGATAGGAAACGAGCGCAACAGTCCTGCCAACAGTCCCACCCCCAATTCAGAGGCAAATTTCTGATAAATTGCTGCAGATCTGCAGAAAATATGTCCTAGAAAACACCACAGGATTTATTTATTTTGGCTAAGAACAGAGTAATTATATTTAAAAGACCACTACTCTTACAATAGCAATCCTCTTTCAGTCTATATTGTGGTGTTCCAAGTGATCTTTTGATAAAAAAAATGTAATTTATTTTATAAGACATGTTGTTTCTGCAGAGAGGCAGTATTGTATTGGAAATTCACCTGTAGTTTGTGGCTGTAACCGTTGGCGTGGATTAAGCCCTCCTCCATTTACCATCATCCCTCAGTTTACACTCTCCCGCCAGCTGACCTAACATTACAGGTGCAACAAAAACGGTGAGTAATATTGGAGCTATCCAGCTGTACACTTTTGAGCCAGATACCAGCTTGGAAATGAAAAGATACATGGATCTGTTTGTCTGTAAGTCTATGCGTCAGCATGGAGCGGAGCAGGGAGCTTGTAGTCTGCCGATTGTGTCACTGCTTTGTCTACCTGATTTACAATGATTTGAATGAAGAAATACTCAGAAACAGTTAATTTTCTTTATACATGTCCTCCATTTGACCCAGCTGGTAGGGTAAGGGCAACTGGAAAACATTTAGGGGGGCAGGACACAAGTTGTACAACTTTGGTTTAAAGAAAGGCTAAAGAAATATTAGAAATGATTGAAATCAAACATTAAGGTAATTAGAAGATTTCTGCTAAACCCAAGAACTGATACCAACTACATCATGGAGACTCTTTGTTGCAGACAATCTGTGTAGTAACAGAAAAACAGACGATCCTTGCATCCATGTCGTCCAGCGTGCAGAACAGCCCGTGCTGTTATACAACAGCTGTCCTCAGCCAAGCAGCCTGATCTGGTGAGATCCGGTTTAGATCAGAACTCAAATATGACTCATGTTTCACCGGCTAGAAAACCAACCCTGGAGAAGATGAGCAGTTGTCACTCCCTCCATTCACACTCCAATCTCTCCATGTTCACCCTTGAGATTCACAAGCTCTCATTTCTTGGCAACAGCAGATTACACTGCAGCAACGCTCTGTACATCCATAATAATCATAATAATAATAACCCACAGGGCTTCTTCTGGTCATTATAGGTACTCTAGGAGGTGTTGCATCACCATCCCACAAAATGAGAGAACAGAAAACCCCCTCAGGTGTTACTGCAGCACTTTGACTGAAGCTAAATATGTCTCGAAGAGCGGATTATGTGAGCTCAGTCACCCAACAACTGACTAAAACACTCTGACTTATAGAAAAAGTAGTGCCAGAGTCATAACTCTTAAGAGTTATATTCTGCATTTTTAAAATGAACAGTATCTTAAGGGTACCTTTTAAACATATTCAATGTCTTCCAAACTTTATTTACGACCTGCAAACTGCAGAGTGAGGAGCTCAGCGGCAGTAAGTTAAAGACAGACACTGGGAGGCCCAGGCCAGCCCGGAATGAAAAGGCTAGAAACACAATGAAATGTTACGAGGACGACTACGTTGTCATGGTAACCTGCTGACACAGCAAAGTCTTACATCATTTCAATAGGACGGCAGCAGCACCGACATCCAATTCTCAGTGGGACAGCTAACAAATATTTAAATTTTAAACTAATACCTAGATTTTTTTTTTTTTTTTGAGTAGTCGATTATTCACAATTATTTTCAAAGCGCTTATTTCTGCTTTTATCCAAACACATCAGCTTAAATAACGTAACGGAAAGGAGTCCTGGTTTAGATTTTTAGTTAAGGTTTTAATCAGCCAAATTCAAGTGTTAGCAACTAAAAATTCTGATTTTTTTTATTACATTTTTGTTTGATCTAAGATATTTTTCGATGTTGTTACTCTAAATATTATGTCTATTCATTTTTTTTGTTTTTCTAATCCCAGTTCTAAAGATCCTTTGTCAAAACATTGCTTGAATAATCTACAAGATTAAAGACAGAGAAACATAAAAAAATATCAGGAAAAACTTTTCCTATAATGAAAATAAGCTAGTATTTCCTACCCTTTGAATGTATTTGCTTTTGAGTGTGATGAATGATAATGAATGTGTGCTCTGTAGGAAGCAAATATAGTAATTTATTAATGTTTACTCAAATTTAAACTAATAAACGGTAACCTTACTATTTGTAACAGAAATTTTTGTAATATTAATTTTATAAATGTCCTACCTAACGCTTTATTTACAGAATACCCACTGGTTATAACCGTAGCAGATGGGCTACAGCAGCAGAAGAACAGACCGGGTGTCATTCCTGTTAGCTAAGAACAGGAAACTGAGGCTACAATTCACACAGGCTCACCAAAATTGGACAATACAAGATGGAAAAATGTTGTCTGGTCTGATGAGTCTAAATTTCCGCAGCAACATTCGGATGGTAGGGTCAGAATTTGGCGTCAACAACATGAAAGCATAAAACCATCCTGCCTTGTATCAATGGTTCAGGCCGGTGGTGTGATGGTGTGGGGGATATTTCCTTGGCACACTTGTGGCCTCTTGGTACCACATGTTGTGGCAGAATATTAACACACATTGTGTTAAATTTAAGAAGAGTTAATTGTATTGTTTTATTACATTACACCAGGGTTAGTATAAACCAACTGCAATGTTTTTGTTTACTGTTAATTGGCTTATTAGCAATTTCACAAAAGGAATTTTCTGGATTTTGTTTTTTGTTGTTGTGTTATACACATATCATATATTGAAAAATCAAACCAAAGCTGCGACCCAAAAACTGAAGTTTGAACTGAATTGTGAAGCAAGAATATCATGGCATCACTAATAAAAAGCAGTTTGTAATATGATGCATTAGTAAGGAATCTGTTGACTATTTATTATTGTTGACATCATCAGTTGGGCCAAGGAATTGTTGCAGATCTGCAATGACTTCCTGCACATTTCCTAGACCTGTTGTCAACACGCTACTTATCATTCACAAGTAATCTGTTAATGATAAGAAAAAAGAAAAAAATTAAAGCAGCAGAATGTCTAAACAGCACACAAAGTCAGAGTTCTTTACGTGGATATAGCACAACACAACTAAAAGACATCACACAAATAAAAAGGATGTAACTCTTACGCTATCCTAGACATGTTTACATCAAAAGTGGGGTCATCTAGACCCCACTGAACTTATTTTTTTAAATAATTTTTTATTTTCACTGGTGTTCGTGGCAGACATAAAATCCTGTCCACCTTTGTCATGGGAGGGATCACACATCAATATAAGGGTCATCTGGACCCCTTATGAAAGTACAAAGATATTCAAACTCTTCAGTTTCTTTGCTTTCTGAGTAAACAAAATGATTTGGATGCTAAAAAGTAGAGAGCCCAAAACAGATCTTTGGAGAACTCCACATGCAGTTTTTGTTTGTTTTAGTGCATCTGAGGCATAAACTAATCTCTGATCTACAGCCATCACGTGCTCTTTGAAACAATGCTATGTGTGTCAAACAATAGTTTTGATTTTTATCCATCCATCCATTTACTTGACCGCTTCATCCCGTTCGGGGTCGCGGGGGTGCCGGAGCCTATCCCGGCCACTGATGGGCGAAGGCGGGGTACACCNAGGTCGCCAGTCTGTCTCAGGGCCTCAATCACACCCTTTCACTCTCACATTCACACATAGGGACAATTTAGAGTCACCAATTAACCTATGAAGCATGTTTTTTTTGGACGGTGGGATGAAGCCGGAGTCCCCGGTGAAAACCCACGCATGCACGGGGAGAACATGCAAACTCCACACAGAAAGGTCCCAGCCAGGATTCGAACCAGGGCCTTCTCGCTGTGAGGCAAGAGCGCTAACCACTTGCGCCACCGTGCAGCCCGTTTTGATTTTTACTTAATGTAAATACAAACATTTTACAACATATTTTCACTCATACATACATTGTAGCAGGAACTAATACTTGTATTGGCAAGCTTCATGAAACAGCCAACAGCACAAATTTCCAAGTGACAGCTTATTCTCAGAATATTTATCTTCAGCATGGGAATTTTTCAGTTCACCGCAGCTGATAAAATCACTCAGCACTGATTGGTGTAAAGACATTTCACATTCTTTACACTCTGTGAGCACAGACTGTTCTCTGATGAACTGCGATGTTTGCCCATTAAGCCTCAGTGTCCTTGTTTTCAATCAGTTCAGAAACTTTTTAGATCAGAGTTTTAAAGGACTTATAAACTAAGTTATAATACCTACACAAGCCAAAAACTTGCTGGTTATTCATTTTAAATTACTAAGTGAACCCAACGTAAAAACATAGGCAGCACGAATAATGTGATTTACTATTAGAAGGAGTAGAAAGCTCGACCTGAGGCCAAAGAAACTCAGTGAACAAGCAGAAAAAAGATGGGAGGATACATGTATGAATAGCATGCCTGTCTGCATCAAAATTACAATATGTTCTCATGCCTGTTCAAAGCAAACTGTACAGTTTGTCTTTAAAGGGCGACGTCAAAATACATCACAAGTTCATTGAAAACTAAACCAGTTAAAATAAAATCTAAAATAATAAAATCAAATGCAGTTGTTTTATGTTTAATCTTTTAAATACTATAATTAAAGAAAGAGTATTTTGTAATCTAGAACAGTGTTTTTCTAGATTTTTTTTAGCTAAGGTATATTTTTTCTTGATAAGATCACAAGTGACACCACCAAATATAAAAAAATAAATAAATAAATTGTCATCTGTATCAACACTATGCCACCTGTGGAGCAGCGGTAGGGCGGTCGACCTCTGATCGGAAGTTTGCAGATTCGATTCCCAACGTGTCCTTTGGCAGGACATTGAATCACACTTTGCCTCTGGTGGAAGGATGGAGTCAGTGTTCAGCAGTGGAGCCGCCATCAGTGTGTGAATGGGTCTTTGACTGTAAAGGTAGTAAGTGCTAAACAAGTTTACACCTTATTCTCATATTAAAGTGTTTTGAATAGGTCTCATGTCAACACAAAGAAATAAAGTCTTTTCTGCTCTTTCATATTTACATCAGTTTGAAATCTAACCTTGTTTGGATGAACATAAAGCCGATATCCTGATAATGGTAAATATTTTTTAAACCAATTATGTGAAACTGAATAATTTCCCCCGGCACGCCTTACAGTCGTTCACGGCACACTGGTATACTGCAGCACACTGTTTAAAAACACTGATCTAGAACGCCCAACACTAGAACGGTTTAGTCTGCAGTAGATTCTAGAAAAAACAGTTCCCACTTTTTTTTTAAGAGACAAAAACCCACAACAGAACCAACAATGAATTTAGGATGTGAAAGGTAGCCACAATGGCTGCTCCTTAAATAAAAGTCCCAGTAAGAGGAAACTGGCCGCATCACTAAGGAGACAGATTAAGTAACAACATCGTGGCCTTCTGCTTCTGATTGAAGCTTAACAGAGCAACTCTTTTTGGGGTTACAAAGCAATGTTGCTCTGAATTATCCTAATGGATGCCTGGTGTCCCATTGGGAACGATCTCATAAGTAGGTTAACACAAAGAAGAGCTGACACAGACTTAACTTTTGCTCCTTAGCCGACAGTTCTCTATTAATACCATTACATATATAAGGCGGCACATCGGGGCCTTCCTTTCTTTCCTCTCATTCCAGTTATAACTGCTTCATCAATTTCCAGCTCAACATAATGGTCTGCTTTTTAAACTGTCGCCTACATGCTTTGGGAATACTTTGCAGACATATTTACCACCAAGTCATCTACACTGACAACCAGAAAGGCTTTTAAGGTATGGCCGATATCCCGACTGAGGATGCTGAGCTGGGAGAGCAGCAGTGCTTGGAGAAAAGCTTGTATCATCATCCTGTTAATTTCAGTCTTTAAGTGCTTCCATAAAAGTTCAAATCAATAGCACCATTGGTTACAAATATATATTCTTAAAGCTATAGAGTCATGTAAATGTGTCCCTAACCACTTAAAACATTTAAATAACTGTAGTAAATCCCATTATAAGCCCTCAAAATAAGTTCTTCCAACAGGTTTGCTTTTGGTTCTTTTCCCAGTGGAAAGTCTGCCTGCTTTAAGATTTTCCTAAAACTTTCCGCAAAACTGGGATTTAAATCGTTAACACCAGAAAAAAAAATGAAGGCAGCTTTGATCAGACAAAGAATGGGGAGACAAATGGTTTAATCCATAAGCCTTCCATTGATTGATTTTCAACAGTGGTGGTCTATAAGGGAGGCATTCCTGCTGCACGATAGCCTCTGGATTAAGTGAGCATATAATCTGCTCCCCCTCATTTTACATTCTGTAACTAATATAATAACCAAAGTAGGCTAAGTAGCATAAGAGGACTTTGTGAACAGTTAGCCTTTTGTGCACCACGAATGATCAATATCCCCACGCTGCAAGTCTCAACTTATGCAAAAAAAAAGGAACGCGTGGCGGAGAGGGATAAAAGCACAATTAGCCCAATTTCAGAAACATTTTAAAGTCATAATAAGACACAACACATGGGTCAAACTCATACTAAACTCATATTAGATGAAAAAACTATTTCGTTTTCAAACATGACAGACTTTAAAGTGAAAAAAGGCCCGCCTGCATCGATAACCACTACCCTTACTTCCAGAGTCTACCATTTCTGGGCAAGAAGTGCACTAAGACTCAAGACATGTTTTATGTTTGCTGCAAATATCTGCAGAAGGCGGCAGATAAAAAGATTAATCATGAGTTACTGTAGTGTCGTTTCTCAAACAAGAAACGGAAAAGAAGCAGAGGACTGTCCCGAGGCCCTTCCTTAAAGTGCATTGCTGTGCAAAAGACATGCAGTCCAATCACAATTGTCTCCAACAACGCTTGGATGCTGCAAACACAGCTTTTTATGCCTACAAAAGCTAATGACTTATGGGTATTTTCGTTATTTTATTGGAGATTTTTTTCCTGCTTGACAGTATGTTTAAACTTTATATTTGTCACACTGAATGACTGACAGAGCCTGTCATTACTAAATGTCTCTTAGTGCATACTGTCACACCAGTGTCACACCCAAAGTGGAAGCCACTTTTCAAGAAAAAAGGTACATAATGTAACAAGATTTGACTGTGGGTTACGGGTTCTAAAAACAATATGAACTTCTTTAATTCTGTTTCTTTCAAGTCAATCACTTCTTGAATGCAAAAAACTAAGTTTCTGCTTTTCCTTAAGGCTTGATATGGAAAAGGTAATGTAGTGGATGTGCAAAAATACCACAATTTTTTTTGACTTATTAAAGCTGGAATGGACGAAAATTGTCCAGTCACAATCAATTTTCCTCAGATCTTGGACTTCACCTCTATCCAGCGGCCCCTTTGATCAAAACGTGCCCCCCCAAAAAAATACCCTCAAACTGTGACCAGTCCGCTGTGAGCCTTTTTATTTCCCCCTAAAAAAACTGCAGGAATGCACAGTATTGCCTCCCCAATCGCCCCCACCTCCTTCTCTTGGCCTCTTTCATAAACTTTGCTCTCATTTGCTGGTTTAATTATACAAGTAGCTTTACCTTGTTTGAGGCTAGTGGGGCGAGAAATTCTGAGAAAAGATGTGAAAGGGACCGGGGGCGGTGGGGAGGTGTCCCTATGTGGTTGTGCAGTGGATTTGGCTGCAGAACTTTTTAGAGCTAGCTTCCAAATATGTAGGTCAATGAAAAAGTACAGGTATGGTTTTGTCTTTGTTTTTTGAATACTGATTTCCACTTCATACGCTGTGCGCTCTCATGTTCTAACTTTATTTATTATCCCGTAATAAACTTCCACCACTATGCAGATGATACTTTGCTGTACAACAGTGAGGAGTTTTGACAATAGAGTTTACAGACATTTAATTATAGTATGCAGAGGGACTTTTTGACATAACTTATGATGGCAAAATCCTTGCTAACGATCATTTAGATTAAAATTTTCATGTTTCAGGTTTGCACAAATTTCAGGAGCCCCCCCCCAATTTCTTTTTGCAGATCATTTCTAAATCGTTGAGGTTTCATTGCTGGATTTATGCCTTAGTCACAACTACTCTTACGGCTGTGAAAAGTGACCCAGAATTTACTTTCTACTTACTTGTCAAGTTTATGTGTTTCATGGTACTCACCATATGTAAGAAGATGGGTACTTACATAGTATTTATGTGGTACCCTTTTATATTTTTTGTGGTACTTACTACATAAAATACAATTTATTATAGGTGTATTTTACATGTTAAGTTATAAGGTGTTTTGTGGTTCTTATGTTATGGATATTATACATTTCCATCTTTGGTTTTCATCCATGAAATTTAGTGAGCTACTTTTGCACACAGTTAGAAGTCACAAGATTTGTTTGTTTCTTGCCAGGGCATTCTATCATGATGTACAAACATTTTGACTTCATTAGAACATCCTGCCCATATTAGATATGACACTTCCGTTCCTATCTAAAGTTCCTGATTAAAGTTGTGTAAAGACTATAAAATGCAAACATCCTTCATCACAGGCAGAACTCTGCAGACTTCTCCAAAAAAGTACCATGTAAATACCACTTAAATACCATGTAAGTACTGTACTGTAAAAGGAAGCTTTACCTTTTTTGGAGAAACTTCAAATAAGGTGTTAAAGTACTTTAGAGGAAAGACCATCCAGGAAATTCAGGATTTCAACTCTTAGTAATATAGTGTTTTACTTCTGTATTCTTACTATATTCCAGCTAGATACTCCAATGCAGATCAGAGTTTATTTTTATTCTTATTAGCATCTAAACAGCAGATCTTATATGAAGCCCAAGACTGAGTTAGATTAAGAGTTATTTTGTGTTTTTATTTGGAAACGCTCACACCCATCACCTAACTTTTAACTCATATGCATAGAGATGGTCTTATAGTCATGTCTAGCCTTGACTAGGTCTTCACTCCTCTCCCTGACTTTTCTACACAGCACTTTTTCCTGGTTATGTTGGAATTTAAAAGCTGCTTCATTGGTCACTTCTTTAGACACACATCTTTCTTTACAGAGATTAGGAGCAATTCCTTCAGGGGGATGCTCCAAATCTCAGCTCGCTAAATGTACAAAGAACACTTTAGAGCTAGAAACCTTCCTGATTTCTGCATAATAAAAAGCAAATTATTTTGCACCTTTTCTAAAAAGCTTGTTCATTTTCCTATTTTTTTCTTCATAAATGTAGCATTAAGTAAGAACTCTAGGACACTTTGCCTTACAAGAAAATTATATTTCACCCAAACACAAATTATTCATTTTTAACTGCCTTCTTTTCAGTTACACAATGTTTTACTAATATTAAAAAGTTACTGAATTAATATTAGAAATAAATGATAATCACCAAATGTTATAAGTGCTATGTATTAAATCAAATTGTCTGCATCAAAGGTGACAGCTGTTTAAGTTTAGATTCAGATGAAACACTCCGTATTAAAGCAATTACAACCAAGGCAAAATGCAAAAACATGTTTCAGAAAAAGATTTAACAAGTTCACTGTGTAATCTCTCTTTGCATAGATGTTTTGTACTGCAGTCTTTTTCACAGGATCATTAAGCCCTTCTTTTGAAGTGTGAAGATTTACCACATTCTGTTTATCATCCTGATAACAGGTGCTCTACATTGGAAATTTAAAAACACTTATCTCACAGAATTTTTTTTTTCCCTTTTATCTTGGACAATTTGTCAAATAAATTTTAAGTCACAGTCAAATTCTAAATTCTAATATTTCTGTTTTTAAAGCAGCAGACCAGTCAATGAAAACGAACAATTAACAGGAGCGGTTATCCAACAATCTGTTACAATATATGGCTTTTTGGGGGATATAAATGACCTGGTAAACTAATAAAATCTTTATGGTAAGTTTTAAGCAAAAGGGAGATCTGTTTTAATCATTATCAGCCCTTCTAAAAAAAAAAAACGCAGGTGAACTTCAAAACAAGATGTCAAACCTCTTTGACATCGAAAAGCTGCTTTGTTTTTTTTTTTTATGCTGGATAACCTAAAAACGTCAAACAGTGAAATGAGAACCAGCAAAAAAGGAAAACTCATAAAAAAGGTAGCATCAGCTAGTTGGGTTCATGCACAGTTGGTGCTCTTTGAGCAGATGGTCCATCATTCAGTCAGGGTGGCTACAAAGTACACCAAAGCCTCACACGCATTCTTGGCTTTCAAAAAGATTACAAAAACACATAATTTAAATAAAATTAAAATATAAGCATATATATGTATACAGTATATATATATGTATGCCACCACTGAAATTATAGGTCTTTAAAGTATTATACTCTGATGTTGACATATTTAGATGCAAATAACTATCATTTTGATGTTTGACAAAGCAAATAATTATATTTTAGATAAATGCTAATATCTTAGCAGCATTTATTTTGGTTTTCAAGGCTGCATCAAACTAGAGAATATACGAGCGCAACATACCAGTTAACAGAACCATCTTGAATCCTGTTACCTTGGCCTTTTTTTCTGTGGAACACCTTTGCTAGTCAACAGCTATGCTAGCAGTAACTGCACAACAGTAAGTCAAAACAGAAACACATATCTGAAAAATAGAAAATGTCTTCTGAAAATTGAGCAGCAATGGCACATTTTGCAGCAAAATTGGTAGCTTGAGTCAGATTTTCTGAGCAACTTGTTATTAAAACCCATGTGCTATATTTTTTGGGTCCAGATGAAGTGGATGAAGGTGGACAGGATTTCATGTCTGCCACAGACACCAGTGAAGATAAAAAATAATTGAAACAGTTCAGTTTGCCGTCTTGTGGGTTCCAGACGACCCGACTACAAAACATTAACGAGCCTACGCTAGCACAAGGTTAAAACATGTGCCTTAAATTAAAAACCCTTAAATCTATGTCAGTAATTCACATAACATGAGGGGCTACTATTTGACATAGGTCTGTCAAAAATAGTATAAGCTGAATATACTAGTCCTTGATTTAATAGAGAATTGATTTATAAAAAGTGAACTATGGCAGCCAACTTAAATTGCTTTATGTTCAAAGATTTTACTTTTTAATTGGCAGTTTTTCAGTGATAAAGTTTAGTTAAGTCAGAAGCCAGAGGGAAGAACACTTCATTGTTTGAGTTTTTGTATTGTCCAATGATACCAAATGTTTCCACAGTGGGGTTTATGATCCAGTTTTTTTTTTTTTTTTTTTTTTTAGGCAAAGGTAGGGAACACCCCAAGGAAGCTACCAGTGGTCACTTCCAAGACAGAGAATACACCTATACCTAAAATTCTAAAGTCAAGAACTAACCACTGAGTAAATATAAGAACTAGGTTGAGTGAGGGTGATGCCATCTATGAAAAATTGCTTACTTCCGACTTGAACAAAATAAAGTCAATTCAGTGGCCACTTTTTTTGGAATATGGATGTCTCCATGTTGAATCCAAATAATGTCCCGAAGGCAGTGGTTGGTCTGAATCAGAGTCGTTTCTACGGCAACCACTCTTGCCAATCAGAGGTGAGCTTTTTGGAAGGCTACACTCCAATCTGTTTATCAAATGTTGGGAATGTTGGACTTGAGGACCGCATGCTTTTATTGAGCCATCTGATGGGTCAGTTTCTAACTTGAATAAGTTGCACTACAGAAAAAATATTGTTACATTTTTTTGGGAATTAGCAAGAACATGCTAAAAAAAAGTAAACAAAGCAAGAATGGTTATTCTGATATTTTTCATTTGAAGTTTATGGGATTTTGGCTTCTTGGAGCCAGTGGGTACGTCCTGTTTGGAATGCCGGGGGTGAGGGGTTACTCAGTCCTATTCTCATATACAGTCAATGGAGTTCACCCATGAAACGCATTTAGAGAACAAACTCAGACAGTAAAGGGCCCAGTGAGGATTCAAACGAAAAACCTCTGGACTGTGAAGTGGTGGTGTTGTGCTGCACTGGTTTGTAAATATTGCTTTTAACTACATGTTTTAGGGAATGATTGTCTGCTTTGCTCCGCCCACTTTCTCATCAAGACTTACCCAAATATAGCGAGGCGTTCTCCTTCTTGACATTGTCATCCAGGTAGGTGGGTCCTAAGGTGTAGATGGGTGTGGAACCCATGCCCACCAAGATCTGCGCGATGATGAAGAGTGCCACGTACAAGTTGTGTTCGTTACCTTCCTGGTCTCTGGGACAGGAAGTTATGTCAACGTGATCCCTGCTGCTAGCATTGCTGTTAGAGCACAGGCCCTCATTGGCGGATGATGCGTTAACTTCCTGGATCTGATAGGCCGGGGAGATGAAGTGAGGCAAGGAAAAGAGGGCGGCACCCACAGCAATGAATATCCCTCCCACCGCCAGCCATCGAGGTCTCTGGCCCCGTCCACCAAAGTAGCTAATGAAGACGACTACTAGGAGGCTCCCAATGTCAAAACAGCTGACAAGAAGGCCTGACTCCGAGCTCCGAAGGCTGTACCTCTTCTCAATGGTGGTGATGACGCTGCTGAGGTAGCCTGACACCATGAGTGACTGGATGAAGGTCAGGTAGCACATGCAGAACAGGAAGCAGCGAGAGTCCTGAAGAACAATGCTCACATACTTCTTACAAGGGAGTCGAATCTGAGCTAGCCTTGATGCGAAAAAGCCAGGGGCCTTCCTTCTGGCCATAGTTTTACTCCTACGAACTTCAGTGTTCTCCACGTAGGAGCTGGGCCTGTTGAGCTCAGACTTCCCCGGCTTTGGCAGATAGTTGGTTCTTGTTGGGGACTCAGTCTGGAAGGACTCAGTCTTGGCCGGGAACTGGATGAACTCTGCGCTCTCTTCTGCTGTTATGGACATGCGTAAAGAACTAGCCAACAGGGTTTTCTCTTGAGGCTCTGCTTCATTTAAAATGGGTAAACTTTTGGATTTAAAGTTTGTCCCGGGCTCCTCGGGCTCACTGGAGAACCCCTCCTCCTTCTGAAGAGACTCTGATAGCTCAGCTTCTTCATGGTCTGCCATGGTTTTCAGTGATGTTGTCCTTTTAGAAATGGGAACAAAAACACGCCTGCCAATTCCTGGGACACATAAAGAGTGTGACAATTATTCTTGACTGACACATCTACTCCCACAATTGGTAAAACCCAAGAAGGCCGGAAAAAAGAAAAACACGAGCTCCTGCTTATCTGCCTCCGCTTTTGTTTATCTTTTCATACACACTTGGTTTCTGTCACCATATAATTCGGTGATGTAGACCGCTCAGGCCTCTTCAGCTCGTCCAGAGGAGCTCCGGGGGTCCTGATACCTCCTCCAGCACCGGGCTGGCCAACAACCGACTCCGCAGAGTCTGATCCGCATCCCCGTCTCCCCCTGCTGATAAAAATCACCCGGTTACAATGTCGCTCCGGTCGGAGCTTAGCATGTCCGCGCACCCCTTTTCCCAAACTCCTCCCCAGTCAAGGGCAACCCCGACCGCGCCGTTCTCGCCGCGGCAGCTGAGCTCCAAGCGCGGCAGAGGTGATGTCATGGAGAGATTACCGCTCCGGGTCCAACGTGACACGAGCGCGAGGAGAACGAGGCGGCGGGACGAGGACTCGGTCCCGGGAACAGCGAGTGACTTGAGCGAGAGGACAGAGCTGCAGCTGTCCGCAGTGCTGATCAGCTGCTTGAAAACAACACTGTCAAGCTCCACCCACACCGGAAGCAGTCACTTCAAAGTAAAACCATAGACTGTATAAGAATATTTTTTTACAGTCTATGACTAAAACACAGCGTTAACGTCTGGTCGAAACCTGTAGCCTTTCGTTGGATTTTTAAACAATTTTTTTATACGTGAATAGCAAAAACTATATTTGATGTAAAAAAAAATAATAAATAAATAAAATAAATAGCTTGAGCTACGTAAAAACCGCAGCATTGAAAACGCATTAAAAGTTAAATTTCTCGGGGATAAAAAAGGTTTTTACGATTTGAAACATTTATATAATTACAAAGGCTGTTTTAAAATTATTAAATACGATGCCCGTAACATATAATAATAATCATCATCATCATCATCATCATTATTATTATTATTATTATTACTACTATAAACAGTTTGCCTATATAAGAAAATAATTGGAAATATATTAGGAGATATGTTATAAAGAATGACGTAATAAAATAGAAAAAATAATTAAACAACAACCGGAAATACAAACCCATAGCAAAATTGAAGATGAGATCTCCTTTCTGTCTCATTTACGTCTCCTAGACATAAATGAGAACTGTTTGAGACAAAACAGGCTTTCTC
>NW_023416919.1:135882-158091 GCF_002922805.2 Oryzias melastigma | reverse complement strand
ATACAAAGATGAGACGCTCAAACTGATCTCAAACTGATCTCAGGAGACGAGCTTGAGCCACATTTGAGCAACAGATTTTTCCTATGGGAATAGATAAGTGACAATGAGATGATAGTTGAAAATGAAAATAAATTATTGAACCTTTTTCACTGTAACCAATTAATGTAACTGTGACACTAAAATAATTTCAAAGTAATTTGAAAAGCATGGTGCTTAAACAAAACGTCAAATGACCCGCATTTAAGGGTATTAGTCTTTAAAACATTCTCAACTAACATTACTATTTTAAGAAAAAAAGTAGACACATGAAAATATTTTTTTAATAGCGTTTTGTTAAACATTTTCACAGGTAATTCAGTTTTTTAGCTTTAAAATACAACGTCTGTGGTATGTGGAGTTATTTACAAATTATTATTTTAAAGCAACTTCTCAAAAGGTGTACATTTAACAGCAATTGCATTTTAAATAAAAAAAGATTTTTTAAAGTTTTTAAAGTTTTAAAGTTGATACTTTTCATAGTAAATATAAGGAAAGGAAACCACAGAAATATGAATGTCTTGTTTTTATAATTCAAACCATAGCTTCTTTTAGTACATTAACACATATACAAACAAAATGTCACACTTCTTTTATAGTTGCTAAATAATGTAATATGCTAAAAAAAAAATAAAAATACAAAAGATAAATCAAGAAATTCATTGGTAAACAGTGACCTCTTGAGGGAAAACAGATTCTTGCAGCAGATGAACAGAAATTATATTAAGGCAATTGGATATAAGTTGTGCTGAAGCTTAAACAATAAAACAGCCCCATGGCATTGACCGGGTTAGGAAATGAACTCTATTCCCCCTCTGTTTATTGAGAATAGTATTTTCTAGTCAAGTTTGACAAACTCAGCTGTGCTCTGCTGTGGACCAAAAAGCTTCAGTCCAACATGGAGCGGCTGAGTGAATGTGGTCTGGACTCTGTGGAGGAGAGTCATTCTTTCAGAGATGCTGTAGAAGGACAGAACACCTGCTCTGTGATCCAGGTACACTCCTACTCTGGAGGAAGCAGGAGCTCTAATGGAATAGGCAATGTTATTGTGCTCGTATACAAAGCCGCGCTTGAAAATACTTAAAGCCCAAGAAGTTTTATTTTCTCCGAAACTTTTTTTGAATGTGTTTTGGTTCTTGTACAAAAGCACCACGGAAATCCCTCCGAATCCTTTCTTCACCTCCCAATAACAGTGTCCAGACAGACTCTCTCTGCTCAGAACCTGAAACTTGACAGAGAGCCTCTCTGGGTGACTGGAATAACACTGCCTCTCTGCCATGCAAGTTGCTTTTCTGTTGTCCTCTGACAGCAAGATGTAGCTGTTAGCTGTGTTTGGATCCAGAGTGATTTGTTGTGAATATTGCAAGAAGTCGGCTCTAGTCTTTGGCTCTTGAAACACAAAAAGATCCACATGAGTAACTGTCTGGCAGATTTCCTTAAATTCTTCATCCAGAATTTCCTGGAGTTTATTTCTTGCCTGAGGGACAGCACTTTGCCCTCCATTAAAATGCTGAAGTTGAGCAGATTGCACTGGAAGACAGTTGTCAGATTTATTGAGACATCCATACGAGGAGTATTTTCTTACAAAATAGTTGTGATCCTCTGTGAGTGAGAGCTGCTTCAGCTCAGCATCTCTCCTCTTCAGCTCAGTGATCTCCTGCTCCAGCTCCTCCTGAAGATCTTTGACTCGACTCACTTCAGTTTGCTGCTGGGATCTGATCTGCTGCTTCACATCACAGCTTCTTTTCTGGATGAGACGGATCATCTGAGTGAAGATCTTCTCACTGTCCTTCACTGTTTGATCAGCAGAGTGATTGATGGCCTCCACCTCCTGTTGAAGCAGCTTCACCTCTTTCTCTCTGTCCTGGATTCTCTACTGGATTTGTTGTTGACTCTCCTCCAGATCTCTCTGCCTCTCAGTCCTTTCTGCTGCAGCTGAGACTGTGTCGTGTCCTCTATGTTCATCCACAGAGCAGAGATAACAGATACACTTCTGATCAGTACGACAGAACATCTTCATCACCTCATCATGAATGGAGCAGATGTTCTCCTGCAGGTTCTTGGAGGGTTCCACCAGCTTGTGTTTCTTGAATGCAGCTTCATCCAAATGAGGTTGAAGGTGTTTCTCACAGTAAGAGGCCAGACAGATCAAACAGGACTTGATGGCTTTCAGTTTTCTTCCAGAGCAGACATCACAGGACACATCTTCAGGTCCAGCATAGCAGTGATCAGCAGGAGCAGCTTGGACTCCAGTCTTCTTCAGCTGCTCCATTATATTTGCGAACATGATGCTTTTCTCCAGAACAGGTCTCCGTGTGAAGGTCTTCCTACATTGAGGACAGCTGTGGATATTCTCCTCTCCATACCAGAATCCTTGAATACACTTCATGCAGTAGCTGTGTCCACAGGGAATAGTCACCGGATCCTTCAGCAGATCCAGACAGATGGAACAGCTGAAGGTTTCTTGATCCAGATCGACTCCTTTCTCTGTTTTTTCTTGTCTCGTCCTCAGAAAAGTCAACATTTGTTCCAGTTTTCTCTGAAAGATTTCTTTCACCCAAAAGCCATCCATACTTGTTTACCAAGAAGTCAATGAGAAATGAAGCTTATCACATCAGACGTCTGCTACATTCCTTTTATAGCTGCTGATATGTGAAGGGGTGGGGCATTACTGTTCTTTTGAGTTTCTAGAAAGACCCAGATAGAAACCAGTTTAAAACCCCACAATGTCTCAGTTTGGAACAAAAGATAATTTAATTAAGCTGGTCAAAAAGAATTTTCTTTAAAAATAGCTTTTTCATCTTTCTTTAGAGAAAAAAAAACAGCTAAAGATTATTCTGTTTGGAGCATTCTTAAATTTAAAGCATTTTAGTAAATAATAAAGTTTTGATGTTGGATATTTTATGTATATTTTTTCGGCATCAATCCTTAATCCTGTCACATCATCTCAGTCTTCAAATGTTTTGTTTTTTTTAGTTATAGTAAAGTCCATTAAACTGTTTCTTCATCAAACATGTGCAGCAAAGTGATAAAGCTCAGAATGACGTCAATGAGAGTTTTCATGTCATTTATCACAAAATGTGAACATTTAAATTGGCAAGGTTTATGTTCTTGACACAACACAAACATAGGAGTTTTAGACACATTATTGTTTCTTCAGCTTTTTAGAGCATCTCAACCAACCGACTGAGACTGCGTCTGCCTGTTGTGGTTAGAACCCTCTTCCTGGGTGCAGAGCTTCATCCTGGGGCTGCTGTATGACTTAAATGTTGACAACACAGAGAAAAAAAACCCAGGAAAGAAAAAAAATCCCTCCATAGGCAATTCTACTCTTGAAAGGACTTGGCTAAGTGAAGACAACTTGAACTTGAGACAAAACTTAAAGAAGAAAAGCTGAAAAGTGACACTGAGGAACAACAAACTAGCAGAGAAGCAGTTAGGAGTGGAGAAATATAAGCAGTTCAGACCAGGTGAGAGCAATGCAGCAGATGAGGCGTAGAAAGGGGTATGGCAAGTCCAGAGAGTCAAAATACTGCTGGAGGTCTGGCTGTTATGCAAATCATGACACTTTCCCAGTCTCAAGTCTTTGCATTTCTTGGTTTATCGGTTCACACACACAATTCTGATAGAAATAGCGCATCTTCATTTATTACATTGCATGCAGCCACATTTTCCTTGAAGCCAAACCTATTTAAAAGGTTATCATGAAGGCCAGAGGCTGCAGCTCGTCCCCATAGATGGGTCCAATGAGCAGTGTAATGCCTCGCCTATGTTCCTGCAGCAGCATGGTGGCGAGATCATTTAGGAGAACTCTTCATTTTTCCCTGCCCTGTGGGATATTAGCCAAAGGCTGAACTACACCACAATCTGTTTTTCATCAGACACAGGAATAGCTTATTTTTTGCGCTTGCGTGACACTAACTTCTTCTTCTTTATCTCATCTTATCATCAAACGTCTGGAAACAGCAGGAAAAGATGCAATACGTTATCGTTTTTACAACTTTCTAACAGTGGTTGTGCCATTGCAAGGGTGCTGCCGGTGCGTGGACATGCTGTCACCAGTTCTCCCTCTTGCTTTAGGCACCACATAAAGTTGTAAATATTAATAAGTTCATTCAAATATATATTCTCAGAAAATTCTCCACATTTACATGTTTGGGAAATGTGCAACAAAGACTAGAAATTCAGGAAGCTCATTTTATTGAAGGGGAATAAACAACCTTAATATAGCAAAACGTAATTCTTTTTTAGGTGAAAAAAAAAGTTTTTTAAACCAATCTAACATTTTTATATAGTCTACTTTAAAGTATTTCTGGGGATAAACAATTTCCTGGGATCTCCTTCTAGCTCCACAGACTGTAAAAGCTAGTTTTTCCAACTAATCGTTTCGAGAAGTCATTTTGTTTATTTAACAACATACACAGATACTATCTTTTACAGTGTACTAATTTATGCCTATTATCTTTTTTTGAATATCAATTGAATTACTATCTGTATCATTATTGATAAAATAATGCATTGTTATTCTTTTTAGGAATTATTGACGAAGCATTTTCATTAAAAACCCACTTTTATCAACTTTTGATCTATTATAGAAGTGTTTCCAGTTGTCTTTTAATTAAGATTTTGCAGTTTTTAGACAAAATTTTAAAAATTGTGTTGTTTTCTTTGACATAGTTCCTGCAGAGCTGCAGGAGTTCATTCTAAATTCACCTCTGAACTGTGACTGGGACCAAAGGCACAGAGCAATCCCGCCCCCCTTTCCCATCACTCATCTTAAATGAGCAATCTGTTCACACGTTTTAGCTTACAGCCCCTCACACCCCCAGTTGTTCTTAATGTGTTTGTTTGTACTTTTCCTGGTTGATTAGAGACTGAAGCATTTATACGTGTGTTTAAATCCACAGTTGAACCATATCACCATTACTGAGAGCTCTTTGTTTACATGATCTCCCGCTATCTTACAGCCCCTCACGCCTACAAGAAAATGGCGAGCAATATCAGAGCTATCCAGCTATACAGTTTTGATCCAGATGCCAGCTCAGAGGAGAAAAACAAAGACGTTCATGGATCTAGTCTTCTAACACGGAGTTTGTGGCCCACCAAGTGTATTTTCTTCGTAACTTTTGTCATTTATTCTTGATTCAGAAGGATGAAGAAAAACTCTGAATCGCAGTTTTAAGTGTAATTTTTTTTATAGATTAAAAATATGTTTATTAAATGAAGATAAACAGGAACCAGCATTAAAGATTATGCATGTTGGACATTTATATGTAAAAAATTATGTCTCCAACTTTTTACTGCAGGTGGTTCTTCAAAAATAGTTTCAAACATGAAACTACAAGTGAAGCAAAAGAGATGAACTTTTTTTTATAATTTTACTGCGTAAAATATTCCACCTTCACTTTTTCTGCAAACTTCACTCAACAGCCTGCAGGGAAACCATGAGGCAAGAAAACTAAAGGTGTTCCATAGAAAGGAGCGAAGTCATTTTCCTCAGGCGTCAGGAATCAACACAACCAAAGAATCTTCCCAACCCTCATTGAATGAATAATTATTTGATATAAAACACACATAATCACAATCAGGACTGAATTCTGCATTCTCTCCAAATGAATCAATAGTTTACTAAGATTGTGCTTAAAATTTGCATGTTTTTAAACAAAAATTGGGTATGCTTTATATGTTGGATAAGTGATTTTTTTATTCAAGTAATTCTTTCAAGTCTTTATATATTCTCAAGCTTTCTCCTGCTTCCTTGTCTTGTCTGCAGTAGATTTTTCCACTTGTTTCCCCTGCCAGTTTCTTGCTTGGTTTAATCCACCAAGTTCATTCGGAGGTTAAATAAATTTTTAAAATACCTGTGTAAAGGATAATGTTCTACTGAAATACAAATACTAGGGCAAGATTTTCCTCTAGCAGACTAAAAATATCACATAAATATATTCATTTAAGGCCAATGATTTCTAATCGTTGAAGAAATCTGTGTGATGGAAAGTTTAAGGTGAAGTCTGCACAGATAAGAAACTCAACTTGAAGAGAAATGTGGAAAATGTATTTTGTTTGAATCACATGAGCAAATTAATATGTGGCTCTGCAGATTTACAGGATTCTGAAATGAGGAAAACAAGTAAACAAACAAATAAACAAACCCCCTTTTCACTTCAAGGCTGGATTCAAAAAATAGTTCAGAAAATAGCGGAATTTATTTACAAGTACATGGATCGACTCAAAGTATTTTAAGAAATTGACCTGCTAACAGTCAATTACAACATTTACAACATTTACAACATTTTATATTAACATCGGCTTTAAATGTGAATATTCTTCAGAATGAAAACATCAAACCAAAAGATAAACATGAAAACAGAGATATTAGAGATTTATAGAAGTCATAGAAATATTTGGATTTGGAGGTTGCCAGGAGAATGATACATTTCAGACTGCATCATGTGAAAGTTGGTGGAAGAGGAATGATGGTGTGGGCTTGTTGTACAAGAGGTTTGCCCATCAGTTCCAGTGAAAGGAACTTTGAATGCTTCAGGATTCCAAAACATTTTGGATAATTCGATGCTCTTGTGGGAACAGTTTGGAGCGACCCCTTCCTCTTCATACATGACTGTGCGCCAGTGCACAAAGCAAGGTCCATAAAGACATGGAGGACAGAGTCTGGAGGGGATGAACTGGACTGGTCTGCACAGAGAACAGCCTGCACGTAAATTGTGGAAGAATTTAAAGGGAACAAATGACTTTAGTGCTGAGTTGTGACAAAAAACAGCCCCCAGCACCAAACTAAAATGACAAGATAACCAAAAAAAATAAAAAATGAACAGGATAAACGTGGTGTGGCAAAGCACAAACACTTGCTACTATGTGATAATAAGAGGAGCCACTTAGTCTTCTTTAAAGTCATTTTCCCTCATTTTTGGTTGGGCAATAGCGCCCCCAAGTGAACGACATTAATGTTTTTTCTCAACAGTCTTTGGTTCATATCTGAGTGACAGTGAACCAAACTAGACAAAGTTTTGTCAACTATTAACATTCTCTGCCCATTCAAACTGAGTCCACTGGGAACTCTTTGCTGAAAAGACTCTCAGATTAAAGCTAACAAAATCATTTGTGGAGTTCCTCAAGGCTCCATCTCGGAGTCTCTACTAGCAATCTATTCATCAAATAGTTTGAATAATGGAAAGAGGTAAAATAAGTTACTTCTTGAATACTGATATACAACAGAGACTACTGTCCTATTCAAATAATTGATCCTTGATTTTAGTAATTGCTAAAAACAAAACCAAGATGGCTGTTTTGAGAGGAAAAAACAAGTCTGCTCAAAATCTTGTTTTTTATACAAATGCAACTCAGTTTAATTATATCTATTAAATATTAACTGCAATGTTTTATCAGGACCCAGCACTATGAATGCAACAACATCAAACTGATAAAAAATGTGATTACATCTATTTCTGAGTTATGAAAATTAATAATAATCCCTGATAATGATAAATTGTTGTTGTTCAATTAGTTAAAAATGATTCCAGTAAAGCCAAATTATATCCACAATTTGATTTCATAATAATCTTTTTAATATACTAACATATTCATATCTTTTAATTGTAGTTAAATCATAAAAGAACAGGAAAAAACTTCAAAAATATTTATTATAAGTAACTGTGTATTCATATTATGAGGATATTGCCTTATGTTTGATTTATGTTAAATATGTGCTTTAGCTGACCGATGAAGGCTGACACCAACTGATGCTCTTATCCCTCCTCCTGATGTCACAGCTTCAGCAGCCCCCTTGCTGCTTCGTAAAGCTGGCGGCAGTGGGGGAGATCTCAGTCACCGTATGGAGCTTGTTGATGCTGAGCTGCACTCTGACTGTACTTGCGCTTTTGTCTCGCACAAGCTGGAGAAAAGAGTCAGAACAGGAGCGTAAAACTGTCCACTGACTGGAATCAGCGTTCTGGACCTGCAGAGGGAGCATGGAGCTGTCAGACCGTGACATGAAGCCCAAGTCCAAGAGAAGGAGGAGGAGGAGGAGATATAAAGACAAAGGTCAGTCCAGCAGCAGTTCTGTGAGCACACACGGGGGATTGTTGATGCACTTTTCTGCACTCCTTCATTCGCAGGGCTGGCTAACGCAAGTTGATTGGTCTTTAGCAAAAAAGTGCAACTAAAGATTATTTTGAGATGCTGATAATTCATCTGTTTGCAGTGGACACAACTTTTTAGATCCAATTATTTGGGTGTCATTTTGGGTATTTGCTGCAGAAGCGCCTCAGTTTCAGCCCTTCAAAGTGCCATCAGGACCAGCCTGCCCTAAGAATCGGACTGTAGCCAGTAGATGAGCTGCACTGGTCAGATGTTAACTGAAGAAAACTGAATATCAGGACCACATCTGGGCCAAAATGTTCTTCTCTATCACAACTCTTCTTGTTTTAACAATAAAAATACGAGAAAATATACTTTTGAGGCAGAAACTGCATTCTCTGTTACTGACAAAGTTCTAACTTATTTGATTCCTGTCTAATTTTAAATCTCATACTGGAAAGGATGAGAATGTGGTTATAGAAACATATTATTTGTTTTTATTTTTATTAGCATCTTTTAAAGACACAGAATTGGGACTTTTGGACATATTTTCCATCTCAGTGGAAGATTTTCTTTTATTAAATGCTGTCAGAAATGTTTACTTCAAGGTTTGACAAAAGGATATAATTTTCTGCTGTATTTTTATAGAAAAGTCCTAAAAACATGTTACATGCATGTTGAATTTGCCCTAGAATTAGCTCAAATTTAAAGAGTGCAGTGTAAACTCACTAGTTTCATTCAACTAAATTTAGGATAAGTAATGTAAAATGGGGAATATTCTAGCAAGCAAACACTGTAAAAAATGCCTGTTATTTATACAGTAAAATAAAACAAATCGGTAAAACCACAACAGTTAGCAACCTGATAAAAGAAAATGACAGTGTAAGTAACTGGCAACTTCCTTAAAGCCATAAATATTTAAAACTATTGTAATCATGCCAAAATCCCAGCAACTTAAGTTGCAGTTTTTTTTTACCGTAAAAATGAATGTACATCTTTTTTAATTTTGTAGACATACTTTGTAATTTTAATATGATAAATATGATGTTTCTACAATAAAACTATGATACAATTTTCAACAAAAGAAAAATATAGCAATAGAAATGATTTTATCCTAATATAATAAAAAAGGTCACTAAATTATTTATGGGAAATTGTGGCACTCTCAGCTCCCAGTTTCTACAGTTATAAACGAATCTACGTCTTTGCTAATTTTTCAGTGTTACACTGTATTTTTCAAGGGTAAATACATTGCTGTTAACAATAAAAAAATAGAAATATTACCCAAACAGAACAGTAAAGGAAAAAAAAGAAGTAATGTTTTTACCATTACCGTAATATTCACAGTAACACCTCATTGCTTACAGAGAAATTCTGGCAACCACAGCTGCCAGTTTTTTACCGTAAAATTTACAATATTTTTTTTACCGAGTACATGCATGCAAGCATCAGACAACAAACATAACATTATAGGCAGACTTTTTGTAAAATGAATCCATCTAATGAATTATGAATTTTTATGAAGAAGATTTATTTTTATTTTTATCCAAACTCCCCTGGACAATCTGTACATAAAAAGTGGTCCAAGCGTAATGGCTACAGACTAAATAAAAACACATTTATTTGTTCATTTATCTCACGCAAAATAATATGCTCAGCATAATATTAATTTCAATTATAAGTAAGCTTTTACATTTGAATAAAATGTAAAACTTAGCTTCTATTTTGGGTAACAAGGTTTGCAGACCTCCTGAAACCATCCATCCATCCATCCATCCATTTTCTTGACCACCTTGTCCCTTTCGGGGTCGCGGGGCGCCGGAGCCTATCCCGGCTACTGATGGGCGAAGGCGGGGTTCACCCTGGACAGGTCGCCAGTCTGTCGCAGGGCCTCAATCACACACCCATTCACTCTCACATGCACACCTAGGGACAATTTAGAGTCACCAATCAACCTATGAAGCATGTTTTTGGACGGTGGGAGGAAGCCGGAGTCCCCGGTGAAAACCCACGCATGCACGGGGAGAACATGCAAACTCCACACAGAAAGGTCCCAGCCGGGAGTCGAACCGGGGCCTTCTCGCTGTGAGGCGAGAGCGCTAACCACTGCGCCACCGTGCAGCCCCTCCTGAAACCAGTTAACCATAAATACTACACTAACTGATTCCTACAACACCCTGAAAAGCTGTCTTATTTGTTGTAGCTGAAACTTTTAAGCAAGTTCTCTAGATTGTCAGATTATAAATCTTAAAAATAATGAGTAAAAAATAATGAGTATTTGCTCTCATTTTCACTTTGAGTTGTGATTCAGCCAGCTAACCTTGTTCTCCTCCTTTCTGATTCTGAGATGCATCAGTAGATGAGTTGTCCTTTTTTATTTTTCCCTGTTTTATTTATTTAGATGAACAGAGACAAAGAAATCCTCAAAAAATGTGTTTTAAGAAGAATCACTAGTTAACAGAAATACTAGAACACACATATTTTGAATTATCACTGTATATTGTGTAAGATGTTCATTTGGAGCATCATGAAAACAATAACTCTATGTGTTCTGAATCTAAACTGTTTATTGTTGTGTGCTTAAACGTACGGTCCATTCTTGACACAAGTCCAAGTAATCACAATTACAGACGTCAGGGTCAGCCTTAAGGATTAAACGGGCATTGTTCTGGACATGCTAATCCTGGTAAATGCTGCAGATTATTCCATAATGACGGCTCAGCGATTAAATCCAGTGGTTATTCAAAGTGTGCTAAGCTTGTTCTACTCTCATTAATGACCCATCAGCCCTTTTTTAGTACTAAATATGGGGTGAAAGCATGTCCTCTTTGGAAAAGAAAGACCTAGAAAATATGTAATCACTTTGAACTCAAATTCACTGATTCTTTTCGAGAATTCAGCTCATTCTTTTTCAGTGTCAAAACAATTGGCAGCAATTATATGACTTGATTGATCAGTTAACACTTTTAAAGGAGAAGTTGGTTCTAAAATGAAGCTCTGAAATTGGTGTCAACAATTTGAAGGAATTGTTTCTGACTGTATTTGTTTTATAGTTTACTTTGGAAATATTTAAATTGTAATTTTATTGATTAAATCATTTGCGTTATGCAAATATGTTTTTTGCCTTCCTGGTGGTTGAAATTCCCTTTAAGCAAGCAACTTAATTTTATTAGTCAAAAAATTCAAATGATATTGCTGTTTGACCAAAAAAATGTATATATATATATATATATATATGTAAAAAAATCCCTCTCACTCTTTGCATGTGGTTTCTCAATAATACGTTTCAAGCCTGATGACTCCATTATCTCCAGCATTTCAGGTTTGGTATTTTTGTGATACTTTGGGATTTTTGAGATTCTGTTCTTTGGCTAATTGAACCTTGTTTGTTTTCACAAGTAAGTTTAAGGTGGAAGGCACATTACTTTGATTTATTTTTTCGTAGTTTAAAAGCTTCAACAAACCAAACAAATACACTTTTAAAATGAAGTTTGAAACAACTTGCAACCTGCTGCATATCTTAATGGAAAAAGCTGAAGTTTTGGTGGCGTTTGGAAGTAAATATGCAATGAATAAGTCGTGTTTTATACATTTTTGGAACTACGTTAATATGAAATAATGTCTAACCTCTCATGTATTTAGAGTACAGTTATATCAACCAATGGCATTTTTCTGGATTGAGTTTGCTCCACCATCATACGTTCAGGTTCAGGTTAATTAGAGCAATATGTTTGCGATTGCCCCACAGGCTTAAAATCCCAATCTTTGATGGTGTCATCAACTTGTAAAAATTCAAAACTGCTGGCGATGAGACTTGATTAAGCCTTTTTATAAACTAACATAAACTGTGTTCACAATTACATGATTAAATTAGGATTTTCCCCATTTACAGATGACAGGAGGAAGCTGTTGTGAGCATGTAAATCAAAACAAACGGCCATTTGGTGATAGAAATCCCTCCTTTACTCCCTTTTCAGTCGTTAACAGTCATTTGTTGGCTGTAAAGTCTCAGCGGAATGATTTGATTGTCCTGCTTTCAGTGGGGATTATGATTCTCCTGCATGCAGCAAACAGCTGCTGTCTGCTCTGTCAGTTCTTCCCTGTCCTTCTGTGTTTGACCATATCAGCATATATTGGATGCATTTTGGATAAGTGAGCTCCATCGTGCTGTCAAACCCAGTGGGGCATGTCAGCGTGCAATTTCACTGATGGATTCGGCAAACGCCACACTTCTCAGATGCTCTGGTTTTATGAAAACATCTGCAATATGGTTTGTGTGCCCATTTCACTTAATATCAGGGATACTCAGCTGCTATTTTCTCTGCAGCAAAGAGAGACTGACACAAACTAATCACATCATGCATTTAAAATCTGATCAATTATCTTGTCTAACCGAAACTTCAATTTTGGAGAATTTACAAACATAAATTTTAAGAAAATAATACTGGGATCACACATTCAAATGGCTTACACATTTTGAAAAGTAGTTTTAAATCATCTTTAATTATGTTTTTGGGATATAGAATGATGCGTTTAAAAAGTATTTGCAGTTTTAAACATTTTTTTGTATATGTATTCATGTAAAACTAAGGACAGTACATTACACCCCCCTTTCTCAGTAATAAAATAAAGAGATGAATAACAATAACAAAATAAATGGCTATCCTTGTGCTCTAAGCGTGAAACTCAAAAACATTTTCTAGTTTGGTTCTTTGAACATTGAATCAAAAAATCATATATAAACTTTTCAGATTTTATCAAATGAACTATCTTAGGAAGGAGAGGTTACCAGCACATCACTTCCATCAGACGTCTGTACCACTACTGTCCCTACCTTCAACTTGTCACTGGGTGCAACCAGTTTACAAGTTTAGTTTATCAGGAGGCTTTACTGCTCTGCCACGTCTGGTACGATGGAGTTCACTCTTTTGGGGTGGCGCGCACAGGGGAACCGCTGCAGGTGGAGACAGTGGCTCTGAAGGGGCAGCTGAATACTGATCCTCTTTGGCTTCCGGTGTCCCTGCAGGTTCACACCAGGGCTCCTCATTGGGTATGGTGTGGCAGCAGATGTGCTAGTGCGCAGATGTTGTATGTTGCGACGAAACAGCTTGCCTTCGCTGTCCACAATGTAGGAGCGTGGAGCACTGTGTGGCTTAACGACGATAGCTGGGGACCACTTCCTGTTTCCAGGATGTGGTGCCATCCTGACCTCATCTCCGGGTTGCAAATCAGGTCTGATGCTGGCCGCTCTTCTGTCGTGGTAAAGCTTCTGAGTGTCTTTTGTCTTGTCTAGTAAATGTTTCACTTTATGGGAATCGAAGGACATGGGTTTAAGCAGTGCTCGAGCTGCAGGTAAGTTGTTGCGAGGTCTCCTGCCCATTAGCAACTGAGCAGGCGACAGTCCAACAGACTCGAGGGGGTTGTCCGGTAATCCAATAATGCAAGATATTTATCTGTCGCTTTGGTCCACAGTCTTTTAACAGTTTGTACTGCCCTTTCCACCTCACCATTAGAGTGTTTTGTGCTGAATTCAATAGCTTTGGCAAAACTCTTTGAACTCTGCTGATGTATACTGTGGGCCATTATCTGTTCGTAGGATGGCAGGAATGCCATGCCTGCTGAACTGATATTTGATATTGATATTTGATATGATATCTGATATTTTTCGATGGTAGTGCTGCTGAGCTGATCTTTTAGCTTGTCTGCTTCAATGAATTTAGAATAATAGTCCACCAGTATGATGTAATGCTTACCCTCAAACTCAAACAGATCGGAGCCGACTACTTCAAAGGGTAGCTCAGGTGTTTCGGTTGGCATTAGTGGTAGTTTGGGGAGTCGGTTTTGCACTTCAGCACACTTTGGGCAGTTTCTGATCATAATTTCGATCTCGGCGTTCATGCCTGGCCATTATAATACTTCACGTGCACGCTGCTTGCTTTTCACCATTCCCAGGTGCGACTGATGTATGAGGCGAAGCGTGTCTTTTTGCATGGTGGGAGGAACGACGATACGCATACCTTTGTAGATGATGCCATCTGTTACTGATAGTTGACTTCTTGAGTCCCAGTACGGCTGCACAGGCGTAGGCACCTCTCTTCTGTTGTCTGGCCAGCCATGATGAATGATCTGTTGAAGAAGACTCAGTTCATGGTCAGTGCGTGTCTGCAGCTCAGTGTATTTTTCGCTGCTCACGGACAGAAAGTTGATCATGGAAACGCACTCTAGACCTCCTGTCTCTGGTGTTTTGTCGGACAGTTGTGCTCGAGACAGCGTGTCTGGCAGTTCCATATCCTTCCCTCTCCGGTACTTGACTGTAATGTCATACCATTGAAGTCGCAAGCGCATTCTTTGGATGCGCATTGGTGTAGACAACAGCGACTTTTTGTAGATGTCCTCAATTGGCTTGTGGTCATTGAAGACTGTGACATGTTTTCCAAAAATATAATGATGAAACTTGATGCAGGCATGGACAATGGACAGCATTTCCTTTTCTATCTGCGCATATCGGGTCTCTGCATCAGTCATCGATCTTGATGAAAAGGCAACTGGCTGGTCGTCCTGTACCAGCACTGCTCCCAGTCCAGTGCTGCTGGCGTCACAGTATATTTCCACAGGTTTTGACACATCATAGAATTTCAGCACTGGGTGATGAGTACAAACATCCTTGAGCTTCTCAAAGACTTGTTGCTGCGCTGGCTGCCATGCAAATTCCACATCACTTTTTGTAAGTTGTCTGAGTGGAGCGTCAATTTCACTGAGGTTCGGAATAAACTTTGACAGATACGTCACGAAACCTAGGAACCGTCGAACACCTTCCTTGTCTGTAGGAGGTGACATGCATCTAACAGCTTCAGTTTTTGCTGGGTCAGGTTTTAGCCCATCAGCTGTTATTAAATGTCCCACATAAGGCACTGCTGACTGACGAATGTGGCACTTGTTGAAGTTTAACTTCAAGTTGTAACTCGTAGCTCGCTCCACAACCTGGTTTAGGATTTTGTCGTGTTCTGCGAGTGTTGGCGCTGCAATGACGATGTCATCCATTACGCTTGTGGCTCCACCAATGCCCTCGAGCATTTAGTCCATGATGCGTTGGAATATCTCAGGAGCGCATTTGATCCCAAATGGCAGTCTCAACCATCTGTATCTCCCTATGGGTGTGTTGAAGGTTGTTAGAAAAGAAGAAGGTTCATCCAGCTCAATCTGGAGAAAGCCGGACTTTGCGTCTAGGACTGAAAATACCTTTGCATTTGGCATAGTTGACACCACTTCTTCGATTGTGCGCATTGGATAATGCTCTCGCTTTATGGCATTGTTCAGGTCACTGGGATCGATGCAGATTCTGAGCTTGCCTTTGTTAGTGACAACTACCATAGAACTCACCCAGTCGGTTGGTTGGTCGACTTTTGTGATGTAGCCATCTTGCACCATTTCATGTAGTTTTCTCACTGTCTTCGCTCTGAGTGCAACAGGCTGTCTGCGAACAGGATGCACAACAGGTTTGGAATCTGGATCAATCTTGATGGTATATTTACCTGGGAATGTTCCTGTAGTGCGGGTCAGCTCTGGGAAGTTCTTGAGTCCAACAGATGTGACTGGCGTTGTAGCTCCATTTTTCACTGCACCTGCGTTGTTTGAAGTCGCATAATAAGACCAAGGGCCTCTGCTGTAGCGCCACTCAATACATTTTCTTGTGCGATGTCCACAATTTCAAACTGTGCGTTAGTTTGGTGTGCTTTGTATTTAAGCGGGAGATCAACTGATGGAACTGGGTTTATTTTATGGTTGGAATAGGTTTTGAGCACTCTTTTAGAAGTTTTCAGCTCACCTTTGTGGTCGAGGGATTGGTAACAGTTTACCGTGAGTGTGTTACATACATATTCTAAACTGCACCTTCTGAGACAGAATTTCGGTTTCCACTAACCACTTGTCCTCCACCAATGTTGCTATGGGAACTGCATCTGTGGTGAGGTTGATATCCAGAATCTCCTCCTCACACCCATCATTTGTTGACTCCGTGTTTATAGCACTCACCAGGCGACTGCGGCACACTGATGCCCAGTGATTTGGCTTATGGCAGCATGAACAGATTGATCCTCTAGCTGGACATTTCCCTTTACTCCACATATGTCCAGGATCTTTCCCACATTTGGAACAGTTTTTAGTTTTGTTTTGCATGTTTTGTCTTGGTTGTGTGGATTTTTGTTACCACTGGGTGTAAGCCTTTTTACTTTGTGGATTAAACTTTGGTTTGCTTAACACTGCTGAGATCTGTGTGTCCTCCTCTCTCACAATTCTCATCTGCATTTGTGATATTTCAAACTGTTGAGGGATTTCTATAGCTTTAGCTAGTGTTAGGTCTTCACCTTCTTTCTTTCCTGTCTTTCCTGTACACGTTTTTCTCTCACACCAGCTATTATGGCATCCACTAGCATGTCATCAGGGTCACCATACTCACAATCCAGCAGTAGAAGTTTCAAATCTTTCACAAAATGGTCGAAGGTTTCCGTTGCTCCTTGTTTCCTTTGCTTGAAGCGATGCCTCGCGATCCTCTTTTTTTTTCGAGGTCTTATATAAGCAGAAAACTTTTCCAGAACTTTAATGGGATTATCCTTCTCACCATCAGACAACTGGAGTGTTTTGTAGATTTCTCTTCCTTGCTCGCCAAGCCATGTACCAAGCCAGCCCGCCTTCTGTTTGGGCTGCTGCGCGGATAAAGGACCCGCGAACACGAAGCTAACATGGCTGCTAAACCTTTCAAACTCTTGGAATAAATCCGGCGCTTCCCAGTCTTTTCTTGGGTGGTCGAACTGCATCGCCATGACTGCGTGGGTAAATTATAGGGATGTCCCGATCCGATCACATGATCGGAAATCGGGGCCGATCACGTGGTTGGGGACTCGATCGGAATCGGACTCCTTTGTCCGATCAGGATCTGACATTTCATTTATTTTCATTATGATCAGAGCTTTTTATTTCATCTTATCTTTATGGATAAATACTCCACTCCAAGTCTGCATGTCACGAAAAGATCACAAAATGTCATCACCAGAAAACGGGAGCAAGTCAAGCATAAGGCTAACAAAACAAAAGCTAACAAAGCTAGCTAGAAAGCTAACTTCCGGGATCAATAACTCTTTTAAAAATGCTTTAAACTGACAGCAAGTGTCTCTATTGGTTTGTCATAACACAAACAACAACCTCTAAAGGCATTCCAACAGAAAAAGACAGAGTTTTTGTTTCTTTTTAATGTGAAGCTCTTCATGCTGCAGACAGATGGCTACACAGCAGCTGCTAACTGCTACATGCTAGCGCCGTGATATAACGCCTTAGGACCCCAGTTGTCCTTTGATATGACTGTTTGATTTATCTGACAGAGAAATAACAGTTAAGAAAATTAACTACTGTGGTAATAAAACCGAAAATGTGATGTCTTAAGAACTTAAAAAATAAGCACATAATCTTAAAAATATCTAAATAAATACAACTAATAAATTAAAACTAATAATGATATCAGCTCTTCATGAACACTCATCAAATTTTATGCTAAAACAAAATCATCATTTATTTTTAAGAATTTTAAATAAGGAACAGGAATCACATTTGGTAAAAAATGTTCAATAGCTCTAAAGATGTTAAAGCTAAAGTCACTAAACTTTATCACATGACTAATTATCACTTATATAACAAGAAAATTGTATTTTCTTTCCTAGTATATATTTGCTGTATTTTTACTTGTTCATTAAAGCTACTTCACAGAAGTGTTTTATTTAAGTTTTTAATGATAAAAGAAGGTTATTAAAATATAAATGAGGGACAACACTAATCTGTTTGTTTAATTTATTCATGTTTTAAATGTCTTATAAAAGTATCGGATCGGGACTCGGCATCGGCAGATACACAAAATCAAATGACTCGGAATCGGATCGGGCCCCAAAAAACCTGATCGGGACATCCCTAGTAAATTACTGTTCTTGACAGCGTTCTGACACCATGTAATGTATTTAATATTATTTAATAACCGCTAAAGTTTCCAGAGACATTGACGAGGCGGGAGCTTCTTGTGGAGAGTGTGTTTTATTGTAGATGTGACAGCCGTAAAACAGCACTACGGATAGCAGTAGGGACAATTATAAAAGCGATAGCTTAATTCCCCGTACATTACACATAATATCTATTTTCAGGAAGAAAATCCTGAGGGAGAATTTTCAAGCTAAAAATCCTGTGTTTTATTAAAAAACTAGGACACAGTAGCGCGTGCACCTTTGTATGGATTGAAATTATATTTTATCTATGGGTTTTAATTCTGAACCTGGAATCTGTCTGAGATTCTATTTTATGGCTTTTAGTTGTTCACTTGTTCAGACAAGTTCCGACATCTGAGAGCGGCAGTATGACTGTACGTGTTGTAAATAAGTAAATTTAGACCTAGGAATTAGCAAGATGGAATAACATTTCTTACCCGAACACACAAAGACTGTTAAGAGTGTGCTGAACAGGATAGATTTTTATTTTCTCCCAAACTTTTCCAAAGTGGATGCTTACATTTCTCCTGCAGGAAAACACATCTCCAGAGTTACCAGTGCTTATTTTAGGAGACTTCTATGACAGCAGATTGATTTATTGATTGATTGCTCTGGTTTATTTCAAGTATATTTGTGCTACCAGCAGTGACAAGACAACCCACCTCTGCTATGGCAATGTTAAAACTGCATACAGGGCCTATAAAACACCCACTAAGCATTGCTGACCACAGTATTGCCAACCTCTTCAGAGAGAGGATGTGGTAAAGAGACAAGTACGCCTGCATTTGTCAGTTAGCTCATGTTTTCAGCTCAATGTTAAACCAATCTATGGTTGAGCCTTCTATCTCCACCTCCTGCAGATCATCTGTTATCTGTCCTGTTGTAAAATGAACGATCCCAATTTTAATAACAGTTACTCGTTATTGGATATCCTTGTATTCCAATACCTGTTTTATACATTTGACTTATCTCTTCCCATTTATCTTTTGAAAGCTTTTAAACTTTTCCCTTGAGTGAAGATCCGAAAGTGTAGTAAATGTTTCTGGCAAAAACGATGAAGTGCCGTTGTCAATCAGCTGTGATGGCCGAGTCGTTAAGGCGTTGGACTTGAAATCCAATGGGGTTTCCCCGCGCAGGTTCAAATCCTGCTCACAGCGTGTTTCTCTTTTCTAGAAGGGATGGAGTATACATTTAAGAAAAAAAAAATTTTTTTCAAAAAGAGCATTTGGGAAAGTAAATCTACTGGGATAAAATATTGATCTTACGTTGAGTGGATTTTAGTTGTGAACAATGGGTGATTTAAACTTTTCATCAGGTATTTGATTTAAAAATCAGTTTGGCAAAAACGATGAAGTGCCATTGTCAATCAGCTGTGATGGCCGAGTCGTTAAGGCGTTGGACTTGAAATCCAATGGGGTTTCCCCGCGCAGGTTCAAATCCTGCTCACAGCGTGTTTCTCTTTTCTATAAGGGGATTGAGACGGAAAAACCAACCTCAATATTCCACATTTGTAAATGACAGACAAAAACACTGGAACATTTCCCCTTCATCAGAAGAGACACTAAGAAAGATTGGCACTTGTTTGCCCAAAGACTTGTTTAATCCTGAGTATTTTCTACAGTACTAAACCCAGTGTTTTTGGTATGTGGCAAACTCTTTTACTGAGATAATAAATCAGTATCCAGGAAAGCTTCAAGTCTGCCAATAGTTGCTTTGTGTGGTCATAAAGTATACATTTAAGAAAATATATATATATTTTTTTCAAAAAGAGCATTTGGGAAAGTATATCTACTGGGTTAAAATATTGATCTTACGTTGACTGGATTTTAGTTGTGAACAATGGGTGATTTAAACTTTTCATCAGGTATTTGATTTAAAAATCGGTTTGGCAAAAACGATGAAGTGTCATTGTCAATCAGCTGTGATGGCCGAGTCGTTAAGGCGTTGGACTTGAAATCCAATGGGGTTTCCCCGCGCAGGTTCAAATCCTGCTCACAGCGTGTTTCTCTTTTCTATAAGGGGATTGAGACGGAAAAACCAACCTCAATATTCCACATTTGTAAATGACAGACAAAAACACTGGAACATTTCCCCTTCATCAGAAGAGACACTAAGAAAGATTGGCACTTGTTTGCCCAAAGACTTGTTTAATCCTGAGTATTTTCTACAGTACTAAACCCAGTGTTTTTGGTATGTGGCAAACTCTTTTACTGAGATAATAAATCAGTATCAGGGAAAGCTTCAAGTCTGGGCAAAGTTGCTTTGTGTGGTCATAAAGTATACATTTAAGAAAATATATATATATTTTTTCAAAAAGAGCATTTGGGAAAGTATATCTACTGGGCTAAAATATTGATCTTACGTTGAGTGGATTTTAGTTGCGAACAATGGGTGATTTAAACTTTTCATCAGGTATTTGATTTAAAAATCAGTTTGGCAAAAACGATGAAGTGCCATTGTCAATCAGCTGTGATGGCCGAGTCGTTAAGGCGTTGGACTTGAAATCCAATGGGGTTTCCCCGCGCAGGTTCAAATCCTGCTCACAGCGTGTTTCTCTTTTCTATAAGGGGATTGAGACGGAAAAACCAACCTCAATATTCCACATTTGTAAATGACAGACAAAAACACTGGAACATTTCCCCTTCATCAGAAGAGACACTAAGAAAGATTGGCACTTGTTTGCCCAAAGACTTGTTTAATCCTGAGTATTTTCTACAGTACTAAACCCAGTGTTTTTGGTATGTGGCAAACTCTTTTACTGAGATAATAAATCAGTATCAGGGAAAGCTTCAAGTCTGGGCAAAGTTGATTTGTGTGGTCATAAAGTCTACATTTAAGAAAATATATATATTTTTTTTTCAAAAAGAGCATTTGGGAAAGTATATCTACTGGGCTAAAATATTGATCTTTCGTTGACTGGATTTTAGTTGCGAACAATGGGTGATTAAAACTTTCATCAGGTATTTGATTTAAAAATCAGTTTGGCAAAAACGATGAAGTGCCATTGTCAATCAGCTGTGATGGCCGAGTCGTTAAGGCGTTGGACTTGAAATCCAATGGGGTTTCCCCGCGCAGGTTCAAATCCTGCTCACAGCGTGTTTCTCTTTTCTATAAGGGGATTGAGACGGAAAAACCAACCTCAATATTCCACATTTGTAAATGACAGACAAAAACACTGGAACATTTCCCCTTCATCAGAAGAGACACTAAGAAAGATTGGCACTTGTTTGCCCAAAGACTTGTTTAATCCTGAGTATTTTCTACAGTACTAAACCCAGTGTTTTTGGTATGTGGCAAACTCTTTTACTGAGATAATAAATCAGTATCCAGGAAAGCTGCAAGTCTGCCAAAAGTTGCTTTGTGTGGTCATAAAGTATACATTTAAGATTTTTTTTTTTTTTTTCAATAAGAGCATTTGGGAAAGTAAATCTACTGGGCTAAAATATTGATCTTACGTTGAGTGGATTTTAGTTGTGAACAATGGGTGATTTAAACTTTTCATCAGGTATTTGATTTAAAAATCAGTTTGGCAAAAACGATGAAGTGCCATTGTCAGTCAGCTGTGATGGCCGAGTCGTTAAGGCGTTGGACTTGATATCCAATGGGGTTTCCCTGCGCAGGTTCAAATCCTGCTCACAGCGTGTTTCTCTTTTCTAGAAGGGGATGGAGACGGAAAAACCAACCTCAATATTCCACATTTGTAAATGACAGACAAAAACACTGGAACACCTCCCATTCATCAGAGGAGACACTAAGAAAGATTGGCACTTGTTTGCCCAAAGACTTGTTTAATCCTGAGTATTTTCTACAGTACTAAACCCAGTGTTTTTGGTATGTGGCAAACTCTTTTACTGAGATAATAAATCAGTATCCAGGAAAGCTTCAAGTCTGCCAATAGTTGCTTTGTGTGGTCATAAAGTATACATTTAAGAAAATATATATATTTTTTTTATAAAAAGAGCATTTGGGAAAGTATATCTACTGGGCTAAAATATTGATCTTTCGTTGAGTGGATTTTAGTTGTGAACAATGGGTGATTTAAACTTTTCATCAGGTA
>NW_023416919.1:128587-133950 GCF_002922805.2 Oryzias melastigma | reverse complement strand
ACTTAATCCCTTGTGGCTTCATGGGGTTGCTGGGGCCTATACCAGATCGGGGCACTACCTGAACGGGTCACCAGTCTGTTGCAGGGACATACAGCTATTTGAATTTCTCGCTGTGAGGTGAGAATGCTAACCACTACACTATCATGCAGGGTTCTATTTTATAAAATACACTAATTCAGTTTTTGGAGAGTTACAACCATCAATAAAATGTATATTCGTCTTGCTGCTCGTGACAGGAACAAAGATGTTATTAAATATGATTGAATTGATCAGAATTGTTTCAACAAAAGTGGAACCAGTTTATAGCTTGTAACTGTTTGGGTCAGTCTTATTGTAGATCTGATAAGCTCTTCTGCGCTGCAGCTTTGACCCTCTAAACTGGACTAGAAAGAGGCTCTGTGTTTAGTCTTATTTCCAATAAGCCATTCATTATTTTAGTTCCCCAGAACAACTCTAGAATGATGTAGATATTCCACTGTGAGCATCCTGAACCAGAACACAGTCCTAACATATTTTACCAGTGTTTCTGAGCGGAGCGTGACCCGCTTTATTGTTTTCTGCAGAAAAAAGCTGAATTCTGCATCTCTGCTTCAGCGCTCATGTCTGTGGTCTGTGATAAATCAGCAGAAGTTTTTCCTGCTTCATGTTTCACAAAAGCCTCACACCTGTATTGTGTAATGGAGGTGGTGGTGGGATGGGGTGCTGCTTCCTGTGCATCCAGCTGAAGTGGGAAGCATGGTTGGAGTCAAATATAGGGATGTATATTGTGTACTCTGCTCTGCAGCTGTATTATTAATCTTTTTTCAGGCCTATACTACTATTTATTACTAAATATAAAACAGACTCCTCTTCAATTTAAAGAGGTGAATATTTCTTTGTTTGCTTTACCACTTTTCACTTCAGGGAAAGTTTATGCAGTAAAAATGTGACATTAGATTTGATCTGAACACATAAAGATAAAATACTCTGCCTCAGATTTAAAGCATCATTTTACTACGCTGCTGTGGCAAAGTATGAGCTGAGAATCCTAAAGAGGAAAAAAGAGAAACATTCACACAAACAAACAGTGATCGAGTGCCTGTTTGGACTGAATCTGTTTCTTTTTGGCCATCGATCAAAATCCATTTTTATATGCTTCAAATTCTGTTAAAATGTTCACATACTGCATCAGTTTCATCTACAACTATTAGGTTTGTTAACTGGACGTCAGTCCAAGAAGAGAAGTATTTTCATTTGAAGAGGGATGTTCATAATGTCCTAACTTTAAAATAGACAAGAGCATACATTTAAATTTAATTCACAGCAGTCATAGGACGGAAAATTGGATTTCTGAGTATTTCTTTATTCAAATTGTTGTAAATCAGGATCTGAGGAAGAAAAGTAGTTGGAAAAAAAATCCCATTTGTGATAGAAAATATGAGAGGGGCAAGCCACATGCTATCTATTCTGATGCATCCTCTTACAGACAAATAGATCCATGAACGTCTTAGTTTTCCTGGTCTGAGCTGGAATCTGGATCTAAACTGTACGACTGGACTGCTCTGATATTGCTCGCCATTTTTTGCTCCGCAAATGTTAGGCTGGGATTGCGAGGGGCTGTAAGCTGGCAGGAGAGAGTGTAAACAGATTGATGACGGGAAGCAGGGACGGGCTTACTCCTCGACAAAAGTCCCGCTCACAATACTAATAAATTCCTGCAGAAACTCTGTTTTAGAAAACAGGGGAAGTTTGTGGGTTTTGGCTAAAAATGTTACAATCATAAGTAAAAGATCACTTTGAAAATAGATCAGAAGATGATGGGAGTGCGAGTTTAAAGCTTCACATCAGAATAGAGGAAGACTCTACTTTCCTTTCTGATTGAAACTTGAACAACTCCTCCATAAATTTGTTAAAATCTCGCTAAAACAAAACCTGAAAGTTCAAGACGAAACAAACATGGTGACAGTTAGCTGATGAGTGGATGAATTAGGCTCCGCCCTCTCTTACCCTCTCCATCTTGCGGTGCATCTCCCTCATGCTGCTCTCCCACTCCTGCCGCTCCCGGCTGAAGCGCTCCAGGAGCTCCGTCCTCTCGCGGCTCCACCTCTTCTCTCCGTGCTGCAGCCTCCAGCGGAGGTCCAGGGATGTGCTGTGGCTCTCGGCCAGCAGACGCTGATGCTCCTCACGCTCCTGCTTCAGGGCCCGCTCCGGGTCTGGGTCGACCTCACCCCCCTGCGCCTCCCCCCGGGCCTCCTCCTCCAGCTGCTCCAACAACAGACAAAGAGGAAACTGCTCATTTATCATGTTACTAAATTACAATTTGTGTTAAAGCAATATCAAATCATCAGCAGCTACTTCAAGCACAAGGTCAGTTTGATTAGTTAGATGATTATTGTGAACATTTGTTCTTTTTCCAGACAAATCACATCACTTTACCTGAAATACAAGAATCTATGACATTCTAGAAACAATTAACAAAAACGTATTTTAAAAGGGCCATACCATAATTTTCTTTAGCCTCTCAGAGTGAACTATATCCATATATATGATCATATATTCCCTAAAAAACTAATTATTTATGAAATATGAGTCATTTTTTGGACCATTTTAATACCCAGAAGTAAAACAACACCATCTCTGAGGCTCCGCCTTTCACTCCTTGTCGTCCCGCCCATTTCATGACATCATCCTTGAGCCTCCCTGAGCCTCCTCAGCGTGACCAAACTTTGTAAACAAAACCACGTGACTAAAGATCTCTTCAGTCATTGGCCAGCAGCTTTAGGGGCGGGTCAAAACAGAAGAGAAAGATGGATGCGCCGTGGTTCACAAAAGCTTTCTAAGATGTTTCACTTATTCAAACTTTGTATTTTCTGATGGATTTTGAGCATCTGTATGAAGTCCAGGTTCAACACTTTTACTGCAGCTTTGGTACCGCGGAGGAATCCTGCATGACGGTTACTGGAGACGCTACAGCTACAGCTACAGCTACAGCTACACACACCAACAAGAGTTTGTGACGTGTAGATTATCAGTAGAATCAATGTGAATCACGTTAAAAGTTGTTTTATTGAGCATGAATTCATTCGACCACATTTGAATGAGTTTCCGTGTCTCATCGTTGTGGTTTTACTACATTGTTTTTAAGAGAATTCTGTTAAAACTACAATAGTGCTTTAAGATGACGTCATGCCAGCAGACGGCGCCGCGTAACGAGACACAGAAAAGTGAGTTATACGTTTGTAGTGGTGTTAAAATAAACGTTCTAACAATTAAACATATGAACTAATTATTTCCCTTTGGCTCACATGACAATCTAATCTTCTACATTTGTCCGCGGCTCACCGATCGCCTCATTTCTAACGTGTTTACATCACTTGACTGTCAGGTACGGTGGCCGTTTTGGTTCAGTTCTTCCGCTCTCGGTTCAGTTCATATTCAGACAGAGGAATCTCAGAGTGAACAGAAGTTCAGTCTGATTGAAAACGAACTGAGACCACCTTGAAAGATGGGTCAGAGAGCGGTTCCTGGTACAGGAAGGTGGTTATCTCCTGCTAGGAGACACATTCTGGCAGAGAATAAGTGGGTGTGTGTTCATTGTAGTCTGGGGGAGGAGCTTGCAGCACAGATTTTTTTTCCTGGAGGGGGCGGTTCACATCGTGCTGATGTCAGCACGAACGGATTCATGAACAGATCAAAATACCGCTTTGAGGTTCTTTATAGTGAGTAATGAACAGTAAAATGCATTTAAACCTCAAAAGTAGAATTTTCATGAAATGGCCCCTTTAAGGCAAAACTTCTGTAATGTAACAGCAGTTTTACTTCTTCGATTGTCAGCATTATTTGGCTATTGCGTAAGTCAAATTTGCCCGATTTCACACCATTCTGTTTCTGTGAATGTGTGATTCTGTGTCTTTGTTCAAAGGAAGAAATGTTCATTTCACAAGCAATTAAAAGTTAAGTTTTAGTCAGAATGAGGAGCGACTGTGAGGCTGAAACGCACCACCAAACAGCTGACGTTTACATCTGAAATAATCCGCACAAATGTTCAGGGAAATGCTGGGCTGATAGAGACGCCCTCCACTTCACGAAGACACTGAAGCCCATTTCTGTGGGCATAATCAGAGAGGAACAAGCAGAGAGCTCCACGCGGCCTTATCAGACAAAACTAAGCACATTAGTTCCCGCTGTAGCCCTCGCTGAACTCTGCTCTGCTGAAGGACTGGAGCACGTAAAAGCCTCGTGGATTAAAAGCCTGAGAGTTGAAAAGATAATCTGCCGTCTATAATTCAAACCTCCTAATTGGTTTAGTTTTTTTTCTATAAGATACAAGTCCGAGAGGGCGTCTTAATGGCATCTGACTGGAAGCAGTTCTTCAGCTCATCGCTGGTGGCAGGAATCACAGTCTCCTGACTTTAAAGAGGTAAAACCACATCAGCTGAAATGAGGTTTCCTTGTTTACACCAGTCACATCCTCTTGAGTTTATGCTTTTGTGTTTCTCAGTTCCAACAGCTGGGGGGCTCAAACTGGTGACGACAGAGTGCCTGCAAGCAGAATTCAGCTTGTTTCATCTCTGAAGGTCAAATTAAAGCAGCAGAAGGAACCCAAGCACAATACAGTTCGTTTCTTTCAAATCTGGGGGTTAGCTTGATCTCTTCTTCACATGTTCTGGTTTAACACAGCATGAAGCCTGTAGAGTCTGAGATGGAGCTCTCAAGATCTTTGTGAACGTTCAGAAAAATCACAAGATTTTCTTTTTTTTCAATTTTTGCAAGGATGTCCAGGACAATTTAGCAGTTCTTAACCCTTTAGTAAATAGAAAAAATAGCTTTCAGAAGTCTTCAAAACGATGAAGATAAAAAACTAAATCTTCTTTTCTTTGTACATTCCTCATGTGTGCACAAGCAGAATTTTTGTCTTATCCTTTTGTGTGTGCTTAAAATGTCAGTCAATAAAGCAACAAACAAAAGTCCAACAAGTTGAGGTTCTGTGATTTTGGACTCCAGCTCTGTCTGACAGACTTCTGGTTCATCTAAAGCAGGGGTCACCAACCTTTTTGGAACTGCGGGGTACTTCATGGGTACTGAGTCATACGAAGGGCTACCAGTTTGAAATAATAAATTTGCTTAGTTTGCCTTTAGTTCTACATTATTAATAATGAATAATGATACTTCTCTATGTGAAGACACTGATTTCTTAGCATAATTATCAATAATGACAACAAGCTAGTAAAGAGATTTTAATATTCAGAACTTTATTAATCTCAACAGATCTTATCACATTTTGAGGTAATGACCAAATGCAATGTTTTTAACAAAATTATAACCATTATTAATTAATAATTAATTAATTACTATTAATTAATTATAACTATTATTAGTGGATA
>NW_023416919.1:123183-128474 GCF_002922805.2 Oryzias melastigma | reverse complement strand
GATTAATCGCGAGTTAACTCCAGACAAAATGCAATTAATCGCGATTAAAAATTTTAATCGCCTGACAGCTCTAGATAAAACACAAACCAACTCATGTGATAAGTCATTATAAACACGGTAATATGTGTTTTTTTTATTGATTTACTAAAAAGGAGCATTTGAGTGACGTCACAGCAGTGTGGTGTTTGCGTGCCGCACTGGCTCGCACAGCGAGTCCACTGACAGTCTCAGATGCAAGTGAGAAGTCTGTTCAGTGGTATGTAAAAGAATGCCCAGAACAAGTATTCAGGCTGCAGAAGTGCGGCTACAGATGAAGCGATGAGGAAATCTTGGTTATTGATTTTACAGAGGAGATGCACGATCAGGTGTGACGCTGTGGGATCTCTCATGGCGCCCGCTGTGCTGTACTCAGACAGACACTTCAGAAGCGCATTTAATTAGAAAAAAGGTCAATTTCCATTACAGTTCTGTGAAAAATGTCCATCCATTTCAATACGCCCCCAAAACCAGCTCCTCTACACGCAATAACTTTTCTTTTTGAAAAATGCCAGTTTTTTTTCGAAATTGTGGTGTTTCCATTAGGAGAATTTATTATCCAAATTCCAATTTGCGAAATTTTAGAGTAAATGGAAATGCAACTATTAATTATCTCGTTAAGGAGAAAACGATTAAAAAAAAAAAAAAAAAGAAAAAGTGGGACAGGCCGTTTTTGGCTTCAGAAATAATTAACATCTATGTTTAAGATATTTTAATTTTTAATTCTTTATAAAGGCAGGTGTGATTTAAAAAAAATTGCATCACAATAAAATTTAATTTTCGAGCAGCTCACAAGTGAGTTGTGCTATTTTTAGAAGAGACCTGCGGGCGACGGATGAGGTGCTTAGAAAACCCCCTCACCTCCTAAATGTTTTTAGACTTTGTGAACATCTGAACTAATAAACTCAAGTTCCACTGAAATGTTTCTGACTTTTTTTCCTTTTAAAAAGCTTCATGCAAACTCCATATCAGTGACATTCTCCTACTGTATTACATCATGGACTCTGAGTGTTTTCACACTAATGACATTTTCTTCACAAGTGCTTTGGCGTCTGCTAATCCTTTTTTTAAAAACATCATTCACAGACTTCCGTCCTCCAGAGATAATAAAATGAGATTTTCTCACTAAATATCTTTTTATTTCGGAGTTGCAAAGATTTCTTTTTTTTTTTTTTAGAAGAATAGTTGCTAGGATACACTCCCTGTGTTGCTACGATGCTAAAATACTCTATGCATAATACGAGGTTGTTCAAACTGTCTTTGGTTCAGTGAGAAGCGCTCATCGTATCAAGCTGTTAGTCAGAGCTCAATGAGTTAAGACAGCAAAGGATCATCAAACCTACAGCCAATGATTCTCAGAAGCTGTCTTTCTGTCAGACAGTCTGATTTCTTGACATTTCTTCATCAGATTAGATGAAGAAACAGCTATTTTGTTGCTGCTTTCTGTCGTCTCGTCAAGAGGAAGCTAACTAAACTGATAAACAGGAAAGCTTTTTTTAGATGGACGTTCTGCAACATGTTTACTGTCATCCTGCTGCTTAGTGGGAGAGGTGCCGGCTCTCTCCACAGGTTCTGGTTCTGTCTCTTTAAAAGTGGATGCTGAGATGCCATCTGTACCTGAGCAACCTGGCACTTCATCTCTGCCCACTTGACCTCCCAGGCGGCTTTGTCATTGGCGTAGGACTGCTGCAGCTGGCTTCTCCTCGTCTCCTCTTCCCGCAGTACGTCCAGCAGCTCCTCCAGGAGCGTCCGTACGGCCTGCAGGACTCGCCGGTTCTCCCCGAACTGAGGCCAAACAGTTACCAAAAAACACACAACAAGACATCCAGTTTAACATAAACTCTTCAAACTGTTTGGTGGTAAATTGGCTCAGTAAGTCCTTCAAATATCAATATATTGGTTGTACATTTTTATACTGCTGTGTATTTTCTTCATTTTGCTTTTATTATTGTCTTTTATTCCCATAATCCCTCATGGTACTTTGAATGATGACAGTATTCTATTCTATTCTATTCTATTCTATGAGCAATAAATAAAGCTGCAATAAAAAACATTGCATTTCTTGTGAGGCTGCATGAGATCTCGTTGATCAGAGAGGATCTTGCTGGGGGGAGCTTACAGGTGTGACACAGCAAAGGCTATAAAGTAACCATCATCACCTCGAGGGGTCACTGCAGCGCTTTGGGCTGGGTCAACCAGAGAACACAGCCTGTGTGGGACGCTAAAAGCTCTGCACCGATCCTTTCCTTTCCACAGAAGCAGAAATGAGCAGGATGGGTTTTTCCTCCTAATGTCACTAATGTAACTACTCAGTTTGACTTATTGAAAAGGGTGAACATGTTTTCCTGCACTCAAGTGTCAACCGCAGTAAAAGGAGTAAAAAGGTTGAGTACAGATGGAGTCGTATGAATCCTGATCCAAAACAGTGACATTCTGTTTAATATTTGAGCATTTCCATCAGTTTCACATTCCCCTCCGTGAACCATCACCTTAACGTGGTGGAGGGGTTTGAGAGATGGAGTGATCCCAGGAGCTAAGATCTCACTGTCTCCCATTGGTAGACAGGTCCTGGGGGTTCAGAATGCCCTTTATGAGAAGCTCAAACAAAGACTCCGCTTTGGGGCTTACAGGCGAGCGCCTGGTGACCAGGACTCCTTCCACAGGCCCCGGTCAGGTCCAGCCCAAAGATATGATGTGGGATTACTCTCTTGTGGGCCCACCACATGCAGGAGAGTTCAAGAGGGGCAGGTACAATGGGGTTTGGATGGCAGTCGAAGGCGGGTTGCTCGGCTGCCCAGACCCCGGTCATGGGACATGGAACCTTACCTATTTGGGAGGGAAGGAGCTTGTGCGAGAGGTTGGGAGTTACTACATATAGTTGGTCTCACACCCACCCACAGCCTGGACTCTGAAGTTCCGTCCTTCAAGAGAGGCTGGACTCTCTACCATTCTGGAGTTGTGCATGGTGAGTGGCGGCGGGCCAGTGTGGGCTTACTCATGAGCCCCCAGTTCATGAGTAAGCTCCAGAGCTCATCCACCAAGTGTTGGAGTTCATCCTGGTGGACGAGAGTCGTATCTGTTAACCTTCAGGTGGGAGAGAGGTCTCCGACTGTGTTTTCGGCTTATGGGTCGAACAGCAGTTTGGAGTGCCCGGCCGCCTTGGTGTCTCTTAAAGGGGTACTGGAAACTGTTCCAACAGGAGACTCCGTCATCCTCCTGGGGGACTTCAATGGCCATATGGGCAATGACAGTGGCACCTGGAGGGGCGTGGTTGTTAGGAATGGCCTCCCTGACCTGAACCCAACCGATGTTTGGCTGTTGGACTTCTATGTTTGTCATAGTTTGTCCAAAACAAACACCATATTTGTGTACAAAGGTGTCCATCAGTACACCTGGCATCAGGACACCCTAGGCAGGAGATCGATGATTGACTTTGTAGTCGTTTCAGATGACTTTCAGCCAAATGTTTTGGACACTCGGGGAAAGAGAGGGGCAGAGCTGTCCACTGATCACTACCTGGTGGTGAGTTGGATTCGCTGGCGGGGGAGGAGGCCGGAAAGACTCGGCAGACCTAAACGTACTGTGAGGGTCTGCTGGGAACGTCTGGCTGAGCCCTCCGTCAGGGAGGTCTTCAACTCCCACATCCGGGAAAACTTCAAGCAGGTACTGAGAGAGGTTGGTGACATTGAGTCTGAGTGGACTGTGTTCTCCACCTCTATTGTCTCTGCTGCTTTTTGGAGTTGTGGTTGCAAGATCTCTGGTGCCTGTCTTGGCAGTAGTTCTAGTGGTTCTTGATCGGAGAAAGGTAGTTTGCCCTCTCTGGGTGGGTGGCTTGGTCCTGCTCAGGTGGAGCAGTTTAAGTATCTTGGGGTCTTGTTCACAAGTGAGGGAAGATTGGATTGTCGATGCACCGGTCCGTTGTGATGCAAAGAGAGCTGAGCCAAAAAACAAGGCTCTCCATTTACCAGCCGATCTTTGTTACAGTCCTCACCAATGGTCATGAGATCTGGATCATGACTGAAAGAATGAGGTCCTAAATACAAGAGGCTGAAATGAGCTTCCTCTGTAGGGTGGTTGGGTGCTCCCTTAGAGATAGGGTGAAAAGAAAGAGCCTGGAGGAGCCAGTCGAGGTAGCTCGGGCATCTGGTCCAGATGCCTCCTGGACGCCTCCCTGGAGAGGTGTTTCGGGCATGTCTCACTGGGCAAAGGCCCCGGGGAAGACCCAGGACACGCTGGAGAGACTACGTCTCACGGCTGGCCTGGAAATGTCGCAGGGGTCCCCCCAGAGGATCTGGAGGAAGTGGCTGGGAGAGGGCAGTCTGAACAACTTTCCTTAGACTGCTGTCGCCGCGACCTGGTCCTGGATGAGCGGAAGAAGATGGATAGATGGATGGATGGATGGATGGATGGATGGATGGATGGATGGATACTGTAAGTGTAGCGACAGCGTCAAAAATCCAAAGTCGCTGAGACCGACGCTGGGCCCGGTTATTGTATGACGCACTGAACAAGTGGACTTGAATTGGGTCATGCTTTGAGCCTTTTATTAATGACAAAAAAGTAATCGAAACAACTTTGGATGACTGGCTTACTGTAAGCAGAAGTAAAGGGCAAAAAGTGACAAAAGGCGCCAACTAAAACAGTCAACAAACACTGTGGCAACCCAGCTCACTCTCTCCCCTCTAACTTACAGGAGCAAAATCAACAGGTGAGTTATAATAACAAAAAATGTCTCCGCCCACAAACATGTGATCCACCAGGTGATTATCTGATCACTATGACCACAAACGGTACCATAATAAAACAAAACAATATTCACCTTAATATATAAACAATAGTTGATTCATGGCTAATACAATAAGGGAGTGTCTGCAAATAAAACTGTAAAGTTTAGATACTGATGGAGTTTGTTGCTTTTCAAACACTGAGACTCAACTGTTGAGGTAAAAAAAAGATAAAATAAAAGTGAACTGAAAGACTTTATTGATTTTGTGTCAGTGGAACAGAGACGTGCTCACTGCTGTGAAGCATCACTCTCTCTTTTAAAACACTCTCAGCATTCCTGCTTCACGCAGTTTGACTCCAACAATTCTGTTGTTTCTAGTTTAAAAAATGGAAAATATATTCAGGTTTGCAGGAATCTGTTTTGGTCTACCGCATGATTGTTTGTAACAAGACAGTAAAAGAAGATGGAATAAAGACAAGAAGGAAGAATTTTGAAGTATGTGTAAAATTTTTGTTTTTTTTTTTTTGGA
>NW_023416919.1:111707-123131 GCF_002922805.2 Oryzias melastigma | reverse complement strand
AAATATAAACACTTGAATTATTGTTGCATCAATCAGTTTTGCTGAAATATTTGCATTTTTCAGATTTATTTTTTTTTTCTTACAAAAATCATCTTTCAAAATCTTACGTACGAAGATTTTAAAGAACCAGGGATCTTAAAAATGACAAATACATTTCTCTATAAACTATGAGAAAGGCTGCAGAAGAAGCTGCAGAAACAAGGAGAGTAACGATGGAAAGTCACATTTCAGGCACTCCTGCAGGAATACAAACAAGGAATTGTTGTCTTTGATCAAAACAGTCAACAAATAAAAAGCTTGTTGAAAATCCCACAAACACTAAAGATGGAAAGAGCTGTAAATCTTTCCATGAGAGCTCCACATCTTCCTTAAAACAACAAAAACAAGAGATGTTCGACAAGATCTGGTGCCTGGGAAATGAGAGGAGACAGAAAGAAGAACACTTACCTTTCTGCCCCTTCTAAAGACTGCAATTTTGACACTTGAGTGAAATAAATCCCTGCTTTCAATTTTGTGCTGTAAAGGTTTTTTCTGTAGAAAACGAAGCATTTTATTTACAACACATTCCTCCAAAGTGATGAGTGTTTACTGTCACCGCAGAGGAAACATCCTATCTACATTATTCATGTTATTGCTAAACTCTAAAGCTCTTGAGCAGCATTGGCTCCTGGTGGAACTCCGAGGAATGAGTCAGGATCCTTCAGCACTCCGACAGCTGAATTCTCTCCAAATCTTCCAGAAGTTTTGTGAAAACTTCTTGACACGCTGTAATCTCCCTCCGCCTGCAGGACAGAGCTCTGCTCCGCCGTGCTGCACTTAGCAAACGTCTACCAATGCAGCAATGCATTAAGACGACGGGAACATCTGCTCCCTGTGAAGTCGGATCACTCCTAAAACCCTTTTAATGACGAGGCTGAAAAATCCAAAACACCTGACAAAGTCGAGCATTTAGGGTTGCTCAATAATGCATCTCCAGCAGAGTGCTGCTTACATCCTGCTTTTACTTGAACGAGCAGGTAAAGTGCTCCAGTGAGAGGATGGAAGCAGATCTCCACACATGCTGTGGCAGAAATCCAAAAAACTCACATTAATTAAACTTACCAGGAACATACACTTCATCACAGATGTGTCAAAGTCAAGGCCTGGGGGCCGGATCCGGCCCTCCGAGTAATTCTATCCGGCCCTCCAGATCATTTTATTGTTATTAATGGTCCGATGTTATCTTGTGCTCATTTCTAACTTGTATAATTTTAATGAAATATATTTTTATGTAGCGTAAAATATTGAAAGTTATTTAAGATTTAAGTTGATTTATTCTGGAATAATATTCCTGCCTTTTTATTATTCATAATTTTAAGAAAACGGTTTTAACATTTTAAAAATTGGCATTCTACTAGCTTTTTGGACTATTTTGCCATTTACTAAGAATTTTTAGGCTATTTTGGAGTTTAGCTAATATTTACATGCTAGCTGTTTTGGTTGATTTAGGCTTTTTTCGGTTTTTGTAGATCACTCCTAAAACCCTTTTAATGATGGTGAGAGATGATGGTAAGATGTTTATTGGTGCCCAAAATGTGGCAGGAAAATATCCCCCACACCATGACACCACCACCACCAGCCTGAACCATTGAGGATGGATCCATGCGTTCATGTTGTTCTGTTCCTACCATCTGAATGCAGCAGAAATAGAGACTCATTAGATCAGACAATGTTTTTCTATCTTCTATTGTCCAGTTTTGGTGAGTCTGTCTGAATTGTAGCCTCAGTTTCCTGTTCTGAGCTGACGGGAGTGATACCCGGTGTGTTCTTCTGCTACAAGGTTGGACCTCGGTTGTAACTATTTGAGTTACTCCTCTATCTACTACTCTATCAGCTGAACCATTCTGCTAATTCTGGCATCAACAAGACATTTCCACCCACAGCACTGCAGCTCTCTGGATATTTTCTCTTTTTCTGACCATTCTCTGTAAATCCTAGAGATGGTTGAGGGTGAAAATCCCGGTAGATAAGCAGTTTCTGAAATCCTCAGACCAGCCCATCTGACACCAACAACGTTCAAAGTCACTTCAATCATCTTTCTTCCTCATTCTGATGCTCAGTCTGAACTGCAGCAGATCGTCTGGACCACGTCTACACGCCTAAATGTATTGAGATGCTGCCATGTGATTGAATGATTAGAAAGGTGTGTTAAGGAGCAGTTGGACAGGTGTGACTAAAGTGTCCAATGAGTGTATTTTAAAGTCAGTTGATCTTTTTAATTAAGTCAATAAGAAGCATTAAAGTGGGTGTACTGATCAAAATGACTGCCTCCAACCAGAGAAGTGGGTCAAAATCTGCATATTAAGCCAAGCAGTGCTAGTGAACAGCTGCCAAACATTCATTCAGTCTCTGGAACAAAAAGCAGAAACGTTCAAACAGAGGAGCCGCTCAAAACTCAGCTAATGCACCAATTTGAGAAAATTTGATGTTTTTAAACTGTGGTATAAGTCAGTTTATGGACGGGCATCCTTTAAACCCTTTAACTTCACGGCTTTTTTAGTATAACTGACTCTTTGGTTTTGGTCAGGAAAGGCAATCCTCTAGCTTCAGCCATTTTTGGTTTTTGGCATCAACATTATAGAAGAAAGATATTGACTGACTCAAGTGTTACTGTTGTGTTGCATCATTCATCCAGAATGTAAACATTATTTAAAAAACAATCTGGACTAATGAATATTCAGATTTATTGTGTCAGCAAGTTTGAAAACTACTAATTTCAAGTCTTGTCCTCAACATCAGGGGTGTCAAACTCAATCACACAAGGAGCCAAAATCCAAAACACACCTTAGGTCACGGGACGAACAAGATAAACATTTATTGAACACTAAAACTACATTTTTAATTTTTAAAACCGTAACTTTTTAACATTATTATGAACTAGATACAGTATATAAGACTACCTGTGATAGTGCTAGTGTGATGCTGTTAGCTGAATTTGGCTGCTGAAGATGCTGTAATTGATAGCTAAAAACTCTGAAGCTGATAGCTGAAAACGTTAAAGCTGATAGCAGCTAAAATATTAGTTTAACTTCAAAGTACCGTAAAAAAGTTAAAAAAATAAAATAAAAAAATAAATAAAAAAGCCTAGTTTAGGCAAAACAGCTAGCATGTAAATATTGGCTAAATTCCAAAATAGCCTAAAAAATCTTAGTAGATGCCAAAATAGTCCAAAAAGTTAGCAGAATGCCAATTTTTAAAACTTTAAAACTGTAACTTTTTAACATAATAATACATAATAAAAAGGCAGGAATATTATTCCAGCATAAATCAATTTAAACCTTAAATAACTTTCAATATTTTACTCTCCATAAAAATATATTTTGTTAAAATTATACAAGTTAGAAATGAGCAGAAGATAACACCGGGCCATTAATAACAATAAAATCTGGAGGGCCAGATAGAAGTAGCCGGAGGGCCGGATCCGGCCCCTGGGCCTTGAGTTTGACATCTGTGCTTCAGCTTAACTCCAAGTTTCCACTAAATTAAAGCAAATATTCCAAACATCCTTTAACTTCTACAGATGTTTTCATGTTACTGTTTTATATCTCTATGCTGATTTATTTTTAGGCAGTTGTGTGTTTTTTGTGTGTTTTTTGTGTGTTTTGGTGCAAAAGAACAAAGAATAAATAAACCTCCATTCAAAGCAGTGGGGGTGGCTGTGAGTGGGCGGTACCTGTCTGTGATGCAGCAGGTGTGGATCATGTGACTGCAGAGGGGTGGTGGGCCCGCTGTCTGGGGTGTCTCCTGTCAGCCTGTCGTCTCGGTCCGACTCCCCCTCCGCTTGCTCCATTATAGCTCCCAGCTCCTGGAAGTTTTCCAGTTTCTCCGCCTGGAAGAAGAGATACATGGAATAGTCTGTGGGCTTTAAAACTTCTGTTCCAAGCATTTAGTGGTAAAGAAGCAGAGAAGACACCGAATGAATGACATGGAAAATATTAAACACATTTTAATTAGAAATTTCAGGAATCGACAGATCTGACAAATATTTAACAAGAGGTCTGCTGGGTCTCAAGATCATTTGAAGGAGATGTGACAAGTATGAGAGAAAGGGAGCAGACTAATTCCTGGAGGAGAAGGGGAGCCGACTATTTCACGGCAGAGAAAGGGGGAAGACTAATTCCTGGAGGAGGAAGGGAGAAGATTATTTAATGGTGGAGAAGGGGGAAATACTATTTCCTGGTGGAGAAAGGGAGCTGACTATTTTTACAGCAGAGAAAGGGAGAAGACTATTTCCTGGTGGAGAAAGGGAGCCGACTATTTCACAGCAAAGAAAGGGAGCAGACTATTTCCTGGCGGAGAAAGGGAGAAGACTTTTTCCCGCTGGAGAACACATCCGAATTAGGGATTTCAGGAATTAACAGATTTGGCAAATATATAACAAAAGGTCTGCCAGTTCTCAAGATTATTTGAAGGAGATGCGACAAACAAGTATGAGAGAAAGGGAGCAGACTATTTCCTGGCGGAGGAAGGGAGAAGATTATTTAATGGTGGAGAAGGGGACCAGACAATTTCAAGGCAGAGAAAGGGAGCAGACTATTTCCTGGCGGAGTAGGGGGAAGACTATTTCATGGCGGAGAAAGGGAGCAGACCATTTTCTGGTGTAGGAAGGGAGAAGACTATTATCTGGTGAAGAAGGGGAGCAGACTTTTTCCTGGAGGAGAAAGGGAGAAAACTACTTCCTGGTGGCGAAAGGGGGGGCAGACTATTTCTTGGCAGAGAAAGGGAGCAGACTAGTTCCTGGTGGAGAAATTGAGAAGACTTTTTCCTGGTGGAGAACACATCTGAATTAGAAATCTCATGAATCAACAGATCTGACAAATATTTAACAAAAGGTCTGTCGGGTCTCAAGATCATTTGAAGGAGATGCGACAGTGTGGTGTGAGGCTGGATCTGGCTCCTCGCTGCTCCACCATCTGTAAGCACAAATTGGATTTTGCGACAGGATGCTGAGCGAATGATCGGTTGAGTCAGGAAACAGAAATCGGATTGAGTTGAAGCTGCAGTAGACTCACATTAAAGGACTCGTCCCCACATAAATAAATGCTACAAATGATGTTAGGCACGGTCACATATTAATGCTGCACCACAGAGCAAAGCAGGTTTGTGCAGCACCTACAGCAGGAAATTAAACCTGCAGGATCTAGACCTCCATCTGCAGGAAGGTAAAGCAGTTCAGAGGAGGCCGACCTGTGCAGCCATCTTTCACCTGAGCGGAGAAAAGCTAAACCAAATGATGTGCAATCAACGAGCAGCTGCAGTTTAACGAGAAGACCTGGAAAATCGACCACAAATGAAGCTGCTCAATCAGCCAATTACCCATCAGTCCTGCAATGGAAGGGTTTTCCCTCAAGGATGGGAAGTCTTCCGGAATAAGAAACTTGTTTGCTACAGATTTCCCAGCTTCCATCTTCTAACCATAATCTGATTCCTAGAAATGTACCTTCACTGAGCATCTATGATGAGACGGCTCAGAACCCATCTGCTGATTCCATTACAGAAAATGAGAAAACTGGGAACTGCATCCGGGAAGCATTCAGCATGTCCAGGTCAGGGATCATGGAAGGACTCATCCTCCCACACAGCGGTGCGTAGCTGCAGTTAATGATCCTGCCGCTAATGCCTCAGAGTCTCTGCAGCTCGTCTCAACATTCTGCTCCATTTTTCTTTCAGCTGAGTCAAAGCAGCAAAAGTGTTCCAGCATTCATGTTTGAATGTGGAAAACGGTGAATTAAAGGGATGCATTTCTGATCCAGGGTTAAGAAAAAAGAAGTGTTGAAATTTGATTGACTTTTAGCTTCATTTTTAGTTATTAAATCAATAAATTGATTACACAGCAACTTCCTGTTTTTTAGAATAAAAAAACAAAAACAAAAAACGTCTCTTTGGTCCTGTGATGGACCGGAGAACCGCTCAGACTGAACCTTCACTTCATCCATCAGTAGCTGGGTGGATTCAGGTTCACCATGACCCCGAACAGGTTTATATTACCAGTTACATACATGAATTGTTGTTGTTTTTTTCTATAAATAAACAAAATTTACTTTGAAATCAAAGTTTAAAGAGGCCATACCATGAACAATAAACTTTTTGTGCTTTTAAGTGTATTATACTGTCCATTCTTCTCTATAAAAATGTTTTGATGTATTTCTGAGTGATTCTCTAAAAACTGTAGCAGCCCCTCCCATACCCACGAAAACGAGCGGATCCTCACGATCTGACGTCACAGAGTGAGACCGCCCCCTCCAGGAAGAGTCTGCTCCGCCCCCAGGTTAACATAAACACTTTCTCCGCAAAGCTAGCGGCTCAAGCTAGCAGTGATCAGCTAGCTTTGTGAGTCTCCCACAGTCGTGCAGACGCCGGCTGTCTTTGTTGTGAGGCAGTTCAGCGATGGCAAAGAAACGCTCCTTCAAGTTAGCGTTCAAACTTCAGGAAGAAACTTCTAGAGAGGAATCTGCGCGACATGTTGGGATGGATGCTGAACGTATCAGAGAATGGCGCAAGCAGACGGTGAATACTCAGAAGACAGCAGTAGAAAGGGTGCAGACTATTTCCTGGTGGAGAAAAAGAGCAGACTATATCCCTTTGAAGAATGGGATCAGACTATATCCTGGTGGAGAAAGGGAGAAGAGTATTTCCTGGCAGAGAAAGGGAGCAGACTATATCCTGGTGGAGAAAGGGAGAAGAGTATTTCCTGGCAGAGAAAGGGAGCAGACTTATTCCTGGTGGAGAAAGGGAGCATACTATTTTTTTGGTGGAGAAAGGAAGCAGACTATATCCTGGTGGGGAAAGGGAGCAGACTATATCCTGGTGGAGAAAGGGAGCAGACTATTTACTGGTGAAAAATGGGAGCGAAAAATTGGGAAAACTGGTTTGAACGTGGAATATTGAGCAAAGGAAAAGGATTTTTGATCCGGAGATTAATGATGCCTCTAAGAGAAAAGAAATATCCACAGTCAGTGCTAACCAGTACAATGTTCTCATCAATTCAATAAATCCTGAAATGATCATCTGGTGATGTCTGCATTTGTTAACCAAATTTTACCGCAAAATTAACCCATTAGCCATCACATTCGGTCTGTGCCAGATATGTGGGATAAATTCCCGGGCTACACTGTATGTACATCAATGAAAAAATTGTCTCTTTTCTTTTTGTGGGTGACACGTTTACGAGGATGGCTTTAGGATGACATCATGAAATGGGCGGCACCTTCAAGAAGTGAAAGGTGGAGCCTCATAGATCAAGTCTTTTTACTTCTAGTTATGAACATAGTCCACAAAAATAACTCATTTTTCAAAAATAATATGTTTTTTTGTGTTCCAGAGGTAATATATGGTCATAAATATGGATATAGAACAGAATGGTATCGTGCCTTTAACATATAGATGGATATTTAATGGGATCATGTTGAACCGCACAGCAAATTGAATCATAAAAGTGAATCAAAATCAAATCAATTCAATTCAATGTTTTGGGAAATTAGAGAAAATGTTTCAATAATGTTGAAGATTCTTAAAGTTTTGTTAAGGCTTTCATGTCATTCAGATGAGAACTCAGTTGAAATCGCTGAAATTAAAGATTTTACATGTGAAAACTGTTCAGAAGAGAACCTGAAGATAGAATTCACTGTTCTAATAATAAAGACAAAGGAAGCTCAGATTCAAGATTTAAAATCCATCCAAGGCTCGAATGATGAACAGGAGTGTCTCACCTCTGAGTGCGCCGCCTTGTCTGCCGAGTCGTCTTTGCGGCCGAGCCTCCAGTTGGTGAGGATGGCTCTGAGCTTCATGTAGAAGATGATGGTGTTGCGTCTGAAGAGGCGAACCTCCTGCTGCATCGCAGCTCTCTCATGAGTCCAGGGCATGTCCAGGCTTTGGAGGCCCTGAAGCTCCAGACCTTCTCGCTGCATCTCCAAACGCAAACATCCATCCTCCTGCTGCAAAAAGAACAACGAGACCATCAATACACCAATCCATGTGTCCACCAATTCATCTCCAAATGATCCAGTTTTAGAGAAATCATTGGGCTCATATTAGGGCTGTGTATCGATAAAAAAAAAATCACAAATAATCGGAAACCTGGGAAAAAAATTAATCGCAAAATTATTTTTTTTAGTTACAGTATTTGCTGACCACTTATTATCTGTGAATAATCACACAAAACTATAAATTTAGCTCATTTATTCTGATTTAATTAACCCATCATGACGATAAGCATTAGTAACGATTGTCGTGTTACCATGACAACGTGCCGGACCATGCATCAAATAGTCAGTTTTTTGTGAAAAATAAAACTAAACAAAAAATAAGAAGATTAAAGTACTAAAAACCAAATTAATATTCATTTCTTTAGTAAATAACAATGGTATAAGTGGGAAACTGCTGCCCCATGAGGTGCGATTAATTTGCGAAATAAATATGAACGAGCTAATAATAATTTGTTAATCTCGTGCGTTAACGCGTCAACGTGCACAGCCTTAGTTTATATTAGAATTAACCAATGATTTAGGTGTTAAGTTATTCCTCCTCTCTCAGTGCAGACAATACATGGCCTAGTTTTTCATAATCGAGATTTTCAAAAGATGTTAAAGATGTTTTTGCAAAGTGATGCTTACATTGAATAAAACCTAAACTTTAAAATGTACAAATCTTATATATTTACAAAAAATCTAATAAAAGAGCAAAAAAAAAATAATACGTTTTTATACCCAAAAATGGGATAAAACACCAAAAACAAAGACGAATAAAACTCAAAGACATCACTGATGATCACCTAATGCTGTTTCTGCAGCTGAAACCGAAGCAGGTTTTATAGAAAGAGATCAGACTGATGAGAAGCTCAAGAACAAGATGAAAGTAAGGAATATTCCTGAAACTTTCATGCCAGAAACTCCGGTTGGTGGGCGGAGCTCTGTACCTGCAGCAGAGAGCCAGCAGCCTCTCGATCCTCCGCCGCCGCTCTCATCCTTCGCTCGTGCTCCAATCGGAACTGGACGTCAGGAGCTGGAGAGTCCCGCAGCTGAACCAACAGAGCACACACATTCACTCACACACGAGGAGGAGGAGGAATCGCTCAGCAGACGCAGGTTTCCTCACACTCTCAAACACAACAGTTAAAGTCTGGAAACTCATACCCAGACTTTGAATTTGCTGCTTGACAGTGTGAGCTTCGGTTGGTATTTACAGCAAAACTAAAAGACAAATTCATCAGTTTTTACATCACAAAAACTAAAATCCCTTCATCCAAAAATTGAACAATATTTTACAAATTAAGCATATCTTTAACAAATTTGAATATTATTTTTTACAGTTAAGCTCATCAATAAATCAAAACATACAACAGAATCATTTATTTAATCTTAAAAATATTAATAATCTTGATGAAAAAAGATTGAAATAAATAAAAAAGTTATTTTATATAACTTATTTATATATTTTTTAATTCAAGTCAGAATTAGCAACAAAAAAGTTAAAATTTTTCTAATCACAATAAAATGTTTTATTTAATTAAAAAAATAATAATTAATAATAAGCATTTAATAAAATACAAAGTTTAGAATCTTTGCTCTGCTTTTTTAACCAGCATTTACAAATAAACTCATATCTTAAAAATGTAACAACCAAACAAATTAAAAATAGAAGTCTCATTTTCTTTAAATTTGAGAAAAGGAAAAAAATGTCACAACATTCCATAGCTTATTTGTTTTCTAGCGATTAAAACTTCAGTGTTACAGCCCTAATAGGCACACCAGCCTCAGTCTAGGGGGGAGACCAAAAAGAGGACCATAATATCTGAAACCAGACTCAAAGATCATGAGGAACACTTTTTATTTATAAAAAGAAAGAAAAAACTGTGTCCTGTAAAGCAAAAAGAAGTAACTGCTGGTTAAGAAACAGAAATGTGAAACAAAGGGATTGGAACCTTGGGCAAACATAAAGTCAGGGAGACTTCTGACGCAGCATTGTTGACCGTCGGAGTCAATAGCTCCCTGCTAAGGCTGCCTAATATGATCTAACTAACAAAAAGAAACAAATCAAGACCACAAAGACTGCCAAGCTCCAACCCCAAACTAAAATAACAAAATCCAGCAGTGTAAGACTACTGAGGACATAAAGAGGAGAAAGATCAAACCAGCACCACTCAAACTCAAAGACCTGCCGCTCCTCTGCCCGCCTGACGGCCTCCTCTGGCTTAAATACCTGGCAGGTGCAGATCAAGATCATTAGCTCCGCCTTCCAGGTGAGCAGAATGACACGTCAGGATGCAGAACACCAGCAACAGACTTAACACTCAGTGTTCTTTTAAAACCTCATATAAAAACTTTTTGAAAAAGTTCCATAAAATAAATGTAGAGAGGTTAACCCAATAACAGCTGAGGTGTCGTCAGTGACGCTTAAACACAAAATGTTTAACATACTGTAACTCTTCAATTGTTACCACGATCAACATAAATCCAGTTGATTTTTAAAGGAGAAAAACAGCGTGAGCAACACTGATCGTGTCACAAATGCTCATTTTAATAGTCGACTAATCACAGATTTTAGATTCACAATTTTAGTCAATTAATCTTGTCATGCAAGCACACATCTTAACCATCATTAGCTTTAAACTAACTAAAAACTATATATATACCATTACCTGCGATAATGCTAGTGTTTTCTGCTGTAAGCTGGCCGCTGAAGATGCTACTGCTAATGGCTGAATATGCTAAAATAGCTAATAGCCGAGGATAGCCAGCTAAAATATTAGTTAAAGGCCAAATTAGCCTAAAAAACGGAAAAAAGTTTAAATTAGCCAAAACAGCTAGCATGTAGCTGAAATATTAGCTAAACTCCAAAAAATAAAAAATAAAAAACCCTCAAAAATCCTAAATTAGCCAAAATGGCTGGCATGACAATGAAATATTAGCTGAGCTCCAGAGTATCCTTTAAACTGAAAAAATCCTAAATTAGCCAAATTAGCTAGCATGTAGCTGAAATATTAGCTAAACTCTAAAATAGACTTAAAAACTAAAAAAATAATTAAAAAAAATAGGCAAAATAGCCAGCATGTAGCTGAAATATTAGCTAAACTCTAAAATAGACTTAAAAACTAAAAAAATTATTTAAAAAAAAAATAGGAAAAATAGCTAGCATGTAGCTGAAATATTAGCAAATTTCCAACTTAGCCTAAAAAACCTTAATGAATGCCAAAATGGTCCAAAAAGCTAACAGAATACCATAATAACTTTAAACTTTACTACACTCAATCTCCATATTATATAAAGTAACGACTAATCAACTATTAAATTTGTCGTCAACTATTTTTATAGTCGATTAGTTGTCGATTAGTCAAGTAATTGACTTTTAAACTAGTTGTTGACTATTTTAATAGTTGATTAGTTGTTG
>NW_023416919.1:109511-111414 GCF_002922805.2 Oryzias melastigma | reverse complement strand
ACCATAATAACTTTCAACTTTACTACACTCAATCTCCATATTATATAAAGTAACGACTAATTAACTATTTGATTTGTCGTCAACTATTTTAATAGTTGATTAGTTGTTGATTAGTCGACTAATCATGGCAGCTCTAGTGTTAATTAAAAAACTACCGTAAATCAAAGAGCAGAAACTCTCCGGTGTTACAGGGTTAAGGGAGTTAGGAGACGTCCTCTCTTCCTCCTCTTCCATGAAGTGTCACTTTCTCCAATTGTGGAGACTGCAGCAGTTTCTGTGCTGTGGATCTGTCCACTCCAGCAGTAAGCTGATCTTCATTGTGAGCTGACCCCGGATCGCTTCCCTGTCAGCCCCAATGTCAAATGCAAATCATGCATGCGGGGCGTGCACGGCTAATCCGGCCAGCCTCCTTTCCCGCCTATTCATCTCATCTCACAGAAACGGTGCAGCAGAGAGAAAAAACCCACATGGCTAGAGCTGGGTCTGTACACCGCCGCCGCCGCCGCCGCCGCCGCTGCTTTACATAACAGCCCGCAGTTCTCCATGAGAACATAAGGCAGCAATTATGAGCCACAGTGTCCTCCAACTACACGGCAGCTCTATTAAACAGCAGTCACAGGAGGATTTGAGAGATTTATGCTGGAGCACTCACCTATTAAATGTCCCTGTCTGTTTGTAAAGTGTAATTACACCGTGCATCTGTGCAGGCTGTTCTTTAACATGAAATGTGCTGAGTCGACTGGTGACAGAAGCAGGAGGGGAGCATTTCAGAGCTCAACACGTGCACACCCAACTCTGACGCAATGAAGTGTGGATGCTGCTTCACACGCTACCAACACGCCGTCGCTCCTCAAACCGGTCAAAGAAGCCACAAGAATGATAACATGAGAAAAAAAAGGAAAACATGGAAATGAAGAAGAAAAACAAGCACCACAAGCTGTGGGAGTGGATGTTAGTGTGAAAGAAAATAGAGTGAATGAGATGTTCATCTCCTTTGCTAGAGACATCCTGGACTGAGGGGCTTTGAAAATGCAGATTTGATTCTGTATCACTAGAAAAAATAGACTGAATAGATTTATTGTAGGTTTAATTGTGGGAATTTGTCACACAGATTGATTAAAATGCAAAAAAAATATGTGAAAACACTGGACACATTTAAGGGGCCATACCATGATTTTCTTAAGCCTTTCAGAGTAAACTATGTTCACATACATGATCATGTATTACCTTTTAAACGCTAAAAAACTGATTATTTATTAAATATTAGTTATTTTTGGGAGTTTTTTCCTTTTTTCCTAACCGGAAGTAAAACGACTCGATTCCTGAGGCTCCGCCTACTGCTGAGTGTGGGTGCCGCCCATTTCATGATGTCATCCTAGAGTCTTTCTTTTTTCATTTCTCCCATGAAAATAAGCATTTCAAAGATGGATGCACATGCCGCATATCTGCCTTTAGCAGCCCGGCCATGACTACACTGGTTCACAACACAAACACACTTGGCGTTTGCACGACTGGGGAGTGTCTTAAAGGAGCCTCGCAGCTAAAGTAATGAACAGCTGTTTGAGCTGGAATTTACTGAAGACACAGCTGGAAGATAAATAGTATTCTGCATCTAAAATGAAAGTTTTTCGCTGATCACTGCTAGCTCTGTGGAGAAATTGGGTGTTAGTGTTAGACTGGGGGCGGAGCTGTCAGAGCAGACTCTTCCTGAAAGAGGCGGTCTCACTCTGTGACATCATCATGTGAGGACCCGCTCGTTTTCGTGGGTGCCTTTAAGACATACTGTCTTGAATCAGACCAGCCAGTGAAGAGTTACCTTTATTTGGTGCTCTGATTGATGAAAATCCACATTAATAGATATTCTGTCTGCATCGCCGTCTGATCAGGAGAAGCAGGGCGATTC
>NW_023416919.1:107677-109472 GCF_002922805.2 Oryzias melastigma | reverse complement strand
AGATAAATAGTATTCTGCATCTAAAATGAAAGTTTTTCGCTGATCACTGCTAGCTCTGTGGAGAAATTGAGTGTTGGTGTTGGACTGGGGGCGGAGCTGTCAGAGAAGACTCTTCCTTAAAGGGGCGGTCTCACTCTGTGACATCATCATGTGAGGACCCGCTCGTTTTTGTGGGTATGGGAGGGGCTGCAGCTAAAAGTGCAGGTTTATAGAGGATCACTCAGAAATGCAGGAACAGATCAAAATACTGTTTTGGGGTTCTTTATAGTGAGGAATGAACAGTATAATGCAGTTAAAAACTCAAAAAGTTGTTTTTTTCATGGTATTGCCCCTTTAAGACATACTGTCTTGAATCAGACCAGCCAGTGAAGAGTTAACTTTATTTGGTGCTCTGATTGATAAAAATCCACATTAATAGATATTCTATCTGCATCGCCGTCTGATCAGGAGAAGCAGGGCGATTCTGTTCTCTGCAAACTCTCATCTCCACTTTAGATCTGGTGACTCTGCAGACTTTAGCACACATGAAGTCAAAGTGAAACAGCCGCTTTGAGCTAGAACTGATTTATTTTTGTGTGGAGAGTCTAAGAATGGCTTCATATTATTATTAGAGCTGCCAAAAACGATTACTTTAATAGTCGATTAATCACTGATTATTTTGTACGATCACATCCATAAACTGGATAAAAAACACATCTTATTCATTAAACCAGCTACAAATAAAGACAAATAAGATGATAGTTTATTAAACTTTTAATGAGTCATGCAGCCTCTGTCCTTCATTTGTTTCTGGCATTAAAACAAGATTAAATCAAATGACTGAAACTATTTTCTCTAAAGATAAAGTTTTGGTCTCACTGACTCAAATATAACTAAAGTGCATTTTTTGGTGCTGAACGCTCACAACTGTATTTAACTTTACTACACTCTGACTCCATAATTCCAAACTGTACGATGCTCTTGCTCGATGCAGGAAAGTTAACATTTCTATGTCTTGCAGAAAGACTTGATCTCTTCTTAGAGAGATGTTCCTTCAGCAGAGAAGTTCCACTCTGATGGGGTAGAGGTTCCATTGATGCAGAGAAAACATTTAGTTAGCCTGACAATGTGGGGAATTTTTACTCCAACATTATAGCGAATTCTCCTTTTTAGCTTTTTTTACTCTCTGTTTGCGGTAATGTTAGCTTATCTTATCTAGATAATGACTCCTCTTCATCGTTATCATACTCAGTCACTACGTGCTTCCTCTTCAGGTGTTCATGCCTCACTGTAGTGCTGCTGTGGAACACAAGTTCTGCCTTGCAGATATTACACTGGACACATTTGTCTCTTATTTTGTATGTTTCCCACACCGTCAAGCTCTGTTAGCATGTTGTTATGGTACCCTAACCTTCCTATAACTTCCTGTGACATCACTACTGACCCGCATTAGCACTACTGCACATGTGTGTCAAAGACAATAGCAGATGCGGCATTAGAAACTGTGCACTGTAGCTTATTAAGACTAATAGTAATAATAATAAAAGAAGAAACGACTAATTGACTATTAAATTAGTGGTCGACTAATGGTGGCAGCCCTGTTTCCTATAATAAACCAGTAATAGTTTGACCGATTCTCCCTTTTCCTGCACAGCCTGGTTGGACAGCCCTCACCTGGCTCTCCTCTGACAGCAGTTACATGTAACCAGCGTCCATCTCAACACACGTCCAGACTCATGCTTTAGATTGGCAGAAGGCCCACACAGCCACAGTAGAAGGGAGACGAAGGAGGCACTGACCTCTATTCTTAAAGCCA
>NW_023416919.1:95475-107398 GCF_002922805.2 Oryzias melastigma | reverse complement strand
TAAAGAGGACGCCGTACGACAGAGATGAGAAGAGAACGAGAATGAGGATGAACAAAATCATGGGCTGAAACATCTGGCAGGAAACACAAAGAGGAACAAAGAGAGGGAACCGGGGGAAAAGAATGCAAAACACCTGTTATGAAGCGCATGCAATGAGGGATCCATGAGTCCAAACCAACAGCTGAGAGAAACCACTGCAAACTGAGGAGCCACGGCGACAGGAGCCGTGCTGCACCAAAGACACTCGCACTCGGCCTGAACGGTGCACAGGTTTAGGGTCAGCTTCAGTCAGTGTTTGCAGTGGCAGCATCCTTAAAGACACTCAAAAACTGACCGACTGGGTCACGTTTTCCCGCCGGTTTTATTTAGATTTTGATCACATGGTTGGACCTGTGTTAGCTTGATCGATAGCGCTCAAACACAAGCTGCATGAGTGCGGTGAAGAGTAGCTTAAAAAAGGAAACAAGAGTTTTAAAAAGAATGGAAAAAAGGGGAGGAGCAAGAATCTAACCCTATTACTTATGATGTAACCCAACCCGCTCTTAGCAAAAAGTACTACACTTAAAGTTTATTTTATTGAGTATACTTGAATAGTGTTGGAAGTACACTCACTGAATAGTTCCTCAGACTAAATTGGAACATTTTAAAGCACAAGTGTCAAAGTAATTCTATCCGGCCCTCCAGATCATTTTATTTTATTGTTATTAATGGCTTGATGTTATCTTGCACTTATTTTTAACTTGTATAATTTTGACAAAATATATTTTTATTGTTCATATGTATGTAAAGTTTTAAAGTTTTAAAAATTGGCATTGTAGATTTGTGACTATTTTTACATTTTCCAAATATTTTTTTAAGGCTATTATAAGGTTTAGCTAATATTTCAGCTACATCCTCGATGTTTTAGCTATTTTAGGCTTATCGTTTTTAGGCTATTTTGGAGTTAGGATAATATTTACATACTAGCTGTGTTGGCTAATTTAGGCTTTTAAAAAAAAATATTTTTAGACTTTTTTTAAGTTTTGCTATTATTCAGCTACATGCTAGCTGTTTTGGCCAACCTAAGTTTTTGTTTTTTAGTTTTTTACGGTAATTTGGGATTTAGCTCATATTTTAGCTGGCTATCAGCTTCAGCGTTTTCAGCTATTAGCTTCGGTTATTTCAGTTGCCATCTTCAACTATCAATTTCAGCATCCTCAGCTATCAACACTACCATCTTCAGCGGCCAGATTCAGCTTACAGCATTCACACTAGTATTATCACAGGTAATGCTATATATCTAGTTCATAATTATGTTAAAAGTTTTGGTTTTAAAGTTAAAAAAAATTAGGTTAGAGTGTTTAGTAAATGTTTATCCTGTTCAGCCCCCGACATAAGGTGTGTTTTGGCCCCTTGTGCGATTGAGTTTGACACCCGTTTTAAAGGGTAACCAAACAGGGGAGTTGGAGGCTGACTCCACCCACAGCTGAAATGTGAAAATCCAGTTAGAGGGGTAGGGTTGGGGAACTGGTCTGTTGTCATTACTGGAGCTGCAGATCATGACGTGGGACTTCTTTAACTTAAATGGTTTGACCAATCACGAAATTCAAATGTAATACCTTGATTTAACCTGTAGGACGCAGTCCACAGAGAGATTTGACTGTTATTTTTAATCTTATACAAGCTTATTTTTAGCTAATTTTTATTTTTAGCTAAGCTAATTTTTCTAAAATTTGGCAATGACCAAGAAGCATTTTTAAAGTCCTATTTATAGATGTCAACAGCCAAAAAAATTTGATTTAGGATTTGGTGACCCTTTAAGTTTACAGTAAAGAGAAAGGATATAAAAGTATACCTGTAGTACACCTGTAGAGCACTATCGCCGGGTGATTTTCACCTGACCTAAAGTATTTACATGATCTTCAATACGTGTCATTTTTCTGAGTGTCATGGGTAAATTCTCACATGTCCCAGGAATGGGTGGACCACAGGCCAAGTCTCCAGTATAATTCATTATGATTATTTTTAGGATTTTTTTTTTTCTCAAATTCCTAATTTTTCAGTAATTTTCCAAGCATGTTTTTAGGATCTTCCTATGTTTTTATTTTCCATTTTGTTACATAAACCACAGTGAAAATGAAATCAAACTACTCTAATTTATCATGTGTTGTTATATTTTGATTTTTTTATGAGAAATGCTTTTTATGGGTTATATTATAACAGGTAAAAGTTACCTGGCAAAAGGGCTGGTGTAACTTTTTCATAGTGAATGTGTTTTAGGGCAAAACAAATGACATTTTGTTTAGGGTTGTCATCAAGATCTGTGATCTCACCTCTTTCCAGCTCTCCCTGCTGAATTTACCTGCATCAGGTGTGTTCAGCTGATCAGCAGGAAGCAGTGAGGAGAGAACAGGAAAACTACAGGGAGACGGATCTCCAGGACCAGGGTTGATTTGATTTACCCTCATGTCATTTTAATTAGACCGTTTTGAAGACCTACTGAGAGATTAGATGTTATGAAAGGAAACTGAATTCATGAGTCGTTTAATGCTGTTTTATTTGAAAGATGAAGCGAGCGAGTGGACTTGTAAACTAAAAATAACTCAAAATTGAAGTCAAATCACTCATAATCACTCTTTAAATTGACTTGAAGAGTGATTATGAAGGCTTCTTATTTTCATGTGTGTGTGGATTTATATAAAGTTAAAGTCCCATCAGTCGTCACGCATCTAGGTGTGTGAAATTTGTTCTTCACATTTAACCCCTCTGGGAGAGGGGTGAGCTGCAGACACAGCCGCGCTCAGAAACCATTTGGTGGTTTAACCAATCCAACTCTTTTATGCCGAGTGTCAAGAGGCACTGGGTCCCATATTTAGAGTCTTTGGTATGATTTGGCCTGGATTTGAACTCACTTTCCAGTGTCAGGACGGACACTCTACCACACGGCCACTGACCTGGAGTTGCATCCTTAACTACTTTTGAATTTTATTTATTCAATCGAGTCACACTCAATCCTCCAAAGTTTGATATGTCACTAGTATATGTCTTTGTTAGTATTTTTTGTTTTGTGCTGACAAACATTTGTGCTGCGTTTTTTACCCTCAAATAAACTATCATGAAAAAGTTCTGTTGTTTCTGGGTACAGAAGTCAGAAACATAAAATATGAATGAAAAATACTCTATGTATAAAATATGATTTTGAAGTTATATGAATATGGTTTATTTCTATTAAATTACTGCTGCAAGGTGAAATAATAATGTGCAGAAATACTTTTGTGTGTTTTAGTAATAAATATTAAGGCAAAAACAAGACTGGATTAAAGTGCGTTACTGTAAAATCATCTTTAAGGTTATTTTTTATTTTTAACTATATTAGATCAGCACTAGTTCACATTCTTTTAGACTGAAATCTGCTTAGTTTGCTTTTCTCAGCTCGCTTCACTTTGCAGAGCTTGAGCTGGTGCTCCATCTGTTAGAGCAGAGGTCCCCAAACTACGGCCCGCGGGCCGAATCCGGTCCTTCTCCACATTAGGACCGCCCCCCACACACTATCAAAAACACTGATCAAATAGAACAGGACTTTTTACTCCACCTTTCTGCTGTCAGAACTATGACTGGAGAGGATAGACTATGTATTGGTTTAATAGTGATTCACTTTTCCTTTATTTCTTTATTATTACTATTTTTTCTTCTGTACGTTTTTAGATGTCCATATCTCTTTAGCTCATTCATCTATTAAAATATTCAGCTCTTTTTATGCTAGCTTTTGTAACTGTTCTGGCATTTACTAATGATTTCTAGGCTATTTTGGGGTTTAGTGATTTTTTTTAGCTACATGCTAGCTGTTTTGGCTAGGTTAGGTGTTTTTTTGTTGTTTTTTTTAGGCTAATTTGGAGATGAGCAAATATTTTAGCTTTATGCTAGCTGTTTTGGCTAAATTATAGATTTTACCAGCTTTTTAGGCTAATTTGCATTTTGCAAATATTTCAGCAACATGCTAGCTGTTTTGGCTAATTCTGATTTTTTTTTCTTTTTTTTTGGCTAATTTGGCATTTTGCTAATATTTTAGCTAGCAATCAGCTTCAGCATTTTCAGCAGGCAGCTTCAGCATTTTTAGTTATCAATTTCAGCATCTTCAGCTATCAGAGCTAGCATCTTCAGTTCAGCTTACAGCATTCACACTAGTATTATTGTAGGCAATTCTATATATCTAGCTTTTAAATGTTTTAGTATTTTCTTTTCTTCTATGAAGATTACAGAAATGATTTATTTAAATGTTTACGTTTAGGATGTGATTGTTACACTTTTTCTGTTATCCTACAAACTGACCCTTCATCAGAGAAGAAAACAGATGTGAGGTTAATTTGGAGTTCAGCTAATATTTTAGCCTTGTGCTAGCTGTTTTGGCTACATTAGACATTTTACTAATTGTTTTTTGGGGGGTAATTTGACATTTAGCTAATATTTCAGCTAGTAGTGGTAGTTCACTTTCAGATTATCCCTTTCGGGGTCGCCACAGCGTAACAGCCCCCCCTTGTTTCGCATCAGTGATTTGGCAGAGTTTTTACGCCAGATGCCCTTCCTGACACAACCCTGTACCTGAGGGGCACAGGGACCCAGTTAGGCAGCAGCATCAAGGGTCTTGCCTAAGGACCCAATCTGGGTGGGGATCAGTGGACAACCCTGGAATCAAACCCAGGGCTCCTGAGTGTCAGCCCTTCACCTAGCCCACTGAGCCACCCAGCCGCTCAGCTACATGCTAGACATTTTGGCTAATTCAGATTTTTTTCTTATTTTTTTTGGGCTAATTTGGCATTTTGCTAATATTTTAGCTAGCTATCAGCTTCAGCATTTTCAGCTATTACGGTCACCCATTTTAGCAATTAACTTCGGCGGTTTCAGCAATTAGCTTCACCGTTTTTAGCTATCAGTTTCAGCATCTTTAGCTATTAGCTCCAGGATCTTCATCAGCCAAATTGAGCTTACAGCATTCATTATCGCAGGTAATACTATACATCTTGTTTTTAAAATGTTTCAGTATAATTTTTTTCTATGAAGATTACAGAAATGAATTATTTTAAACTTGGCTAGTGTGGCTTTCTGGAAAACCGTAAATGTTTAAGTTTAGGCTGTGATTGTTACACTTTTTCTGTTATCCTACAAACGGCAGAAAACAGTCATGTGGCCCTCACCAGAAAAAGCTTGGGGACCCCTGAGTTAAAGTACACCACCCAGCTCCACCCAGACTAACCGTGAGTTTCTAAGGCAGAGGAGCGAAGCAGGAAGACTGCAGATAATGAGCATGATGCAGCCTCAGTGCAGACCGTGCTCTTCAAGTGTTTGTTTTGTTGCGTTCATCATGTCAGGAGGTGTTTGCCTGATGCAGCAGCGCAGAGATAATGAACCTGCACTGGAAGAGGGCGCTGTTTGACATGTTGACTTGGATCAAGCTGCAGTAAATCAAGGACAGGAAAGCAGGATGCCAGCCAGCCAGATTCTTCCACAGGAAACTCATGCTGCAACACTTTACACTTTTGATCGGTGCTGTTGATGTAAGGGTTAACCCACAGGGTGAGCAGTCCTGCAGGAGTCTACGGTATTATTTATACCAGCATTATAAATGGAGGAGTAAAAGCTCATCATGCAAGAACCGTCAGAGCGCTCAGCCAAATGGAAGAAGCTGCTGGGACTCCTTTAATACTTACTCAGTCCCCCACTCTGCAACAGCTGAGTGAAAGCAGGACAACTGCAGACAGGAAGTGCATGAACAGGCAAAGCTGCAGACTATGAGGATGTGTTACACGATGCAGATGTGAAGGCGGCAGCAACAGGAAGCGATGGCGGCGGCAATGGATCTGAGGAGGGGTGGTGTAGTAGTGGCAGTGTGGTGGAGCTGGGTGGATAAAAATGGCTGAACCCCAAGCTGTCGTCACGACGACGGGGGAGTGAGAATCTTAAACAATTTAGGTTTGAATTTTTTTCACATCTGTTTAACTTAAAGTATGACGGCGTTTTGCTGGAACAAATGCTGACCACTCTTAATCTGTTTTAACCCTTTAACACCAGAGCTCCAGTCTCTATGCTCTTTAATTTACTGTAAATTTTCAACCGTGAACACTATAATTTCAGTAAATTGTGAAGGAGAACAATCTACTGGAATTATCGTTTTCATGGTTGAAAAGTTACAATATATTAAAAATGTTGTGTTTAAGCGTCACCAACGATGCCTCAGGTGTTAAAGGGTTAATAGCTGTCAAATCTGGCAACCCAAACAAAATGAATCAAAGTTAAAACCAAAGTTTGAGAAGGATGAAGGCCTTTAAGATCAAGAAATTTGAGGAAATCCGGATTGCAGCTACATTCCCACTGGTCGTGTGACCTAAACACCCATCAATAAACATGGTGTTCACACTGAACAGCCAGGGAGGGACTACCTCTTCTTTTTCAAAGTGGGGCAAATCTGGTGTATCTTACTCCAGGCTTTTTTCACAGCTCTAGCCTGACATATGAACGACTTAGTGTCGGGCCGGGCACAAACTGCAATTATTCATTTGTCCTCCATGATTAAATTAAAGACCACCATCCATAAGTCACTACGGAATCCAAGTCCCTTATTAGTCAAAGTTCAACTGGTTTAACTGTCAATGCTCGTATATTTTTTGGTATATTGAGTGTAGAAGGTTGCATGGTGACGTGTGAATATGAGTGCTCAAGTTCAGGTAGACTATCGATCTTGTGTGCCCAAAGTGTGGCCACATTTGGTCCACCAAAGGTTAACTTTTGGCCCGCCAAACGGTGGCAGCAGAAGCCGCGAACCCTTAAGATAAAACTCTTTACCCATTTAGCATTGATTCTCTACAACACATGTCAAAGTCAATCACACAAGGGGCCAAAATTCAAAACATACCTTAGGTCGGGGGTCGAACAGGATAAACATTTATTAAACACTCTAAAACCACATTTTTAAAACTTAAATAATTTTTTACTATATATGCAGCTGAAGGCGGTAGTACTGATAGCTGAAAACGCTGAAGTTGATAGCGCACTAATATATTAGCTAAATGCCAAATTAGCCTTGAAAAACTAAAAAAAAAGCTTAAGTTAGCCAAAACAGCTAGCATGGAGCTGAAAAAATAGCTAAGCTTCAAATTAGCCCAAAAAGACAAAAAAAAAAAAAAAGCCTAAATTAGCAAAAACAGCTCGTATGTAGCCTACTTATTAGCCAAAATCAAAAACAGCCTAAAAACAAACAAAAAATACACAAAAAAAACAAGCCAAAACAGCTAGCATGTAGCTGAAATATTAGCTTAAGACCAAAATGGACAGAAATACAAATTTAAAAATTATTTATTTTCTCCTTTTATTTCACGACATGCAAAAAAAATATTATATTTGGCCCGCGGACCGGGACACCATTTTGGTTTTGGCACCTCTGCTACTGATAGATTTTGCATTGGAAGTGGCTGCTTGAACGCGCGTTGCCGAGGGCGGTGTGGGCGTAGCTCTTCTGGTTATGGATGGTGCTCTAAAGCTGTTCTACTAATTATGGAACCTAAGACGAAAAATAAATAAATAAACAAAAGCAGGTGTGTGGACACAAGCCAATAGTTTCTGCTGAAGAGAAGCCAATATCAGTTAGCTCACAATCTTCTTGGTTTGGTTTGCATCTTTGGTTTTTTTATGGTTTCTCTGATGCATCTACTTTAAGTGCCAATTTTTTTGCAAATATTGCTTTGAATGAGAAAATTTTGGATTCCTTAAATCTAATTGAACTTTTCATTGGAGTTTTTGATCAACGTAATTCCAGCAGATTCTGAAGGAAAAAAGCGGCTCGAGCCACAGAATCTGCTGGATTTGCGTTCATTGTGTTAACAACTAATAATTCCAGTAAATTAAAGAACATTAACATTAGAGCTCCGTTATTAAAGGGTTAAAAGACAAAGATGTGAAGTTTCTTGGCATAAAGATGAAACCTTTGCAAACAGAACAAATAAATCCAAACCCTTCTTTTAAAGTGTTTGTTCAACACTGAATGAGACTCCTCCCGACGAGCACAGAGGTGCAGAGTCTCTTATGAGGAGTGCTTTTGTCACTGTGTCTAATTAGAGCCAATTGCTTTTGCAGACTTGAGTTCTTGTTGAGTTTATTTGAGGCTTAAATGGCTCCATCAATGACTTCATGGATTTCTTAATTTAACAAATACAATGAGACGTCTATCTAGTAAAGTACCTGATGTTCCTCTGCAAACAAACAAATGCTTCTCAGGTTTTATGTTTTGCTGTGGCTAAATTGAAGCATTTATTTATTGCTGATGTAGACCAGGGGTCCCCAAACTACGGCTCGCCTGGCCCCCCACATACTATCAAAAAATGCATTTTTTCCCCTCAATCTGGCCGATGGAGACCCACACAGAACATGACTTCATATTCCCCCCTTCTGCAGTCTGAACTATGATGGGAGAGTATAGACTATTTATTGGTTCAATAGTGTTTATAGTGATTAAATTCTTCTTTATTATTGTTATTTTTCTTCTGTACATTTTTTGGACATCTGTATCTCTTCAGCTATTAAAATATTCAGCTCTTTTTATGCTAGCTTTTTCGACTAGTTTAGCATTTACTAAGGATTTTTAAGCTATTTTAGGGTTTAGTAAACATTTTCACCACTGGCTAACTGCTTTGGCTAATTTAGCATTTTTCTGTTTTTTTAGACTAATTTTTAGCTTAGCCAATATTTTAGCCTTATGCTAGCTGTTTTGGCTAAATTACACATTTTACCAGTTTTTAGGGCTAATTTGGCATTTAGCTTATATTTCAGATACACGCTAGCTGTTTTGGCTAATTTAGTCTTTTTTAGTTTTTTAGGGCTAATTTTGAGTTTAGCTAATATTTTCGCTTTATGCTAGCTGTTTTTGCTAAATTATACATTTTACTAGTTGTTTTTGGCTAATTTGATATTTAGCTAATATTTCAGCAACAAGCTAGCTGTCTTGGCTCAGTTTGGCTTTTTCTCCCCGTTTTTATAGGCTATTTTGGAGGATAGCTAATATTTCAGCTACATACTAGCTTTTTGTTTCTTATTTATAATTTTTCAGGTTTTATTTAGGCTAATTTGGTGTCTTGCTAATATTTTAGCTAGCTATCAGCTTCAGTGTTTTTAGCTGGTAGCTTCAGCGTTTTTAGTTATTAATTTCAGCATCTTCAGCTATCAGAGCTAGCATCTTCAGTTCAGCTTACAGCATTCACACTAGTATTATTGTAGGTAATGCTACATCTAGTTTTTGAAATGTTTTAGTATTATTTTTCCTCTATGAAGATTACAGAAATGATTTATTTAATGTTTACATTTAGGCTGTGATTGTCACACTTTTTATGTTGGATTACAAGCTGACCCTTCATCAGAGAAGAAAACAGTTGTGTTGTCCTCACAAGAAAAAGTTTGAGGACCCCTGATGTAGACAGACATTTTTGGCCTTAAAGTTTTTTTTGTTTGTTTGTTTTTAAAGCAAATAGCACAGAAAAATGGCAGCCAAAGAAAGAAATAAAGCATTTATCCAGGAAGTCTGTGGAACTCACCTGGAAGTCTGTCGCCAGGTCTCTTCCGAACGTGCCGATGGGAGAGTCGCGGGACATGGAGGTGACAGTGGACAGAAAGCTGCTGGACTCTGTGAGGTTGGGCATGGGCGACAGATCGTCCGTCCTTTCTCTCAGACCTTCACCTATGTGGTCCAGTTTCTCCATGAAGATGTGAAGCTCGGTGCGGAACGCCTTCATGCGGGTGTTGATGGAGTCCAGAACTTGGGTGTCGGGTTTGGATCCTGACGTCTCCCCGTCTTCAGGGAAGTCTCCGGTGGTCACCAGCAGCCTCCCTTCAAAGATCAGGCTGTCTGTGTCGGTGATGAGACGGTCCACGGTCTTCCCCAGCCTGTCCGCCTCTCGCTTCACGTTGGCCAGAGACTCCCGCTCCTCCCTTCTGCGATTGGCCAGTTCCGTGGCGCTGAGCTCGTCTGAAGGTTTGATGCTTCCAAACCCTGAGGTGGTTCCTGTCTTCTCAAACAGGTCTTCGGAGTCGCTCTCCCCCCCGATAGGACCCTCCCTCTTGGGTTGAAGGAGAAGAAGCCGCCCCGCTTCTTCCTCCTCGGCTGCTTCCCGCCGTCCTGCATCGCTGTCGGCGTCGCTGTCTCGAGGGCTGCCGGTGCGAAGGCCGAGGTGTGCGGCCAGGTCACAGCGCTGGACGTTGGACATGAGGACACGGTTCTCGTACTGCAGCTTCATAACTTTCCCGCTGAGCTCGTTGATCTGCATCCTGGCTGATTTCAGCTCCTCCATCATCATTAGAGGGCTGCTGCTGCTGCTGCCCCCGTTTCCAGGTTTAAATAAGATCCCCTCGCTTCCTTCTTCCCCCACGTGCACAGAGGAACTGCTGGGACCAAACTTGAAGCGATTGAGTTCAGATGTGAGCTGCCGGTTGTGGTCTTCGATCTCTGAGATGGAGCGACGCAACAGCTCAGCCTCCTCCTCCACAAACTGGAGATGGCGCCGCAGCTCGTTGGCCGACTCCAGAGCGTCTCCGCCGTACGGCGATGACGGCATGCTGGAGAAGGGCTCGCGGCCGAAGAAGTCTCTTTCGTACTGACCTCGGATGTCTTCGTTTTCTGCTCTTAAGCTCCGGTTCTCCACCTCCAGCTCGACAATCTTTCTCCCCAGAATGTTGGCCTCCTCCTCTACCAGCTTGAGGCGCAGTCGTAACTCGGCCTCGCGGGTCGTGTGGGGACCCCCGCCTGAGCACTCCACGAGCGGGAGGGGGCTGTCGATGTCCCCGTAAACAGATTTGTACTTCTGCATCTCTTGCTCCAGCTCATCCTTCTCCCGGCCGAGTTTTGCCATCTTCTTCCTCATCAGGCTCGACTCCTCTTTGGCAAACTGAAGCTGACATCTTAGGTCTGCACTGTCCTCCTGGAAGAGCGGTTTGGACAAAAACAGCAGTTTAGGAGATAAATCATCTTACACCAACATCTTCTGACGTTGGGTCCTCGTCTGTGTTACCTTAAATATCAGATGCTAATCCTTATATGCTCAGAATATGACATTACGGCATCTTTGAGTCTGACTTTTAAGTAGCTCATGTAACTACAGCATTTCCTTGAATCGTTTGATTTCCTTCAGCATCATCCCAGTGAACTGCATAAGTGTGTCTGCTCTTCCTCGAGAGTGTTTTTCAATGATTAGCATGTTCTTAGGTTTGAGATACAATTTCTGGAGGGTATTTATACCAGGCTGCAGTGGATGCAGTTTGTATTTTCAGATACATCTGCCGCCAGAACCACAAGTTAAACGGCAGGTTCACACCCCACATGGAAGCACAGTGAACAGACCCTGCTTTCATTCGGCGCCCTTGTTAACCTATGGAGTAGTTTACATCAGACATGAAGCGCTGCGGTCCTCCGTGGCCGGCTCGTGCTGGGCAACGATTGTTTCGGCGTCTGGTCTATTTTTTTTGAGCGAGCGATCTGTGTCAATCCTGGCAGGATACGTCAGAAAATCTGGTCAATTTTCAAAATATAACAGATTTTTCACAATAAAATACCACTATTGACAGGTGCGATCATATTTTTGTATCTAAACAGACTGTAGAGATGAAAATAAACACACAAAAAACACTGAGACACACACATACACACACAGATTAATGTCATGAGCTGACTGCGGAGTGAGGGGTGCGGGTTCTGGGTGTCTAAAAACACAATCAACCAGAGAAAAGCAGAGAGCAGTTGGCGACAACTCAAAATGACAATGTTGAATTAATTGTAGAAGCTGTAAATTACCACAGCTGCTATTTAGCACCTGTCGACTGGTGAGCAAAAACACGCGCCTGGTGTGAACTGGAGGTGAAGCGGATACCGCACGCACTCCACACGCACACAACTTTGCAGCACTTTAGTGTA
>NW_023416919.1:81391-94349 GCF_002922805.2 Oryzias melastigma | reverse complement strand
TCACACCAAAAGTTTTAACTTCCTGGTACGCATCTTTTCATTAATAAACCTTTTTGAAAACAGATCCAGACATCCACAGCATTCTCCTCTTCCTGCAGGTTTTTAAACCTTCCAGAGATGCTTCGAGCAGCGTGGTCAGAGCGACTGAGCGGACGTCTGAGCATGCTCGCTTTGAACAAAAAGAAACGATCAGCAAGTTGAAGTTCTCTTTTAATGTCATGCTGTTTCATGGTGAGGATCAATGAGTTGACTCACTTGGTTTGTAGATTTCTTGTCTTTAAAAGCTTCTCTGCTCCCTCGTCGCCTCAGAGCAGTCTGTAAACAAAAAGAGAAAAAATCCTTTTTAATGTTGCTCTTGCAAGTGTCCTTTTTTCAGTGATGCTGCCTGTGAGAAAGAAAGATTAGAAATAAAAGCATCAAGACAACAAATGAAAGATAAGAGTGCTCAGCAGTGTGAGCACTAATCTTCATCCGGGGTCAAGGCAGACTGTAGGGCATTATTGGACACCATTCTCATTCCTGAATGTACCTTACTGCCAGTACACAAACTTAAGTGATACCACATTTGTAATCCACAGGGATTAATATCATGTTTGTCATCGTTTTGCAGCTACAACACCTCCACCTCTTTCAGGAAGACTTTCCAAAAAGTTCAGGTTTAGGGGAATTTTTTCACCCTGTGTGACACAGCCGTGTCCTGCAGCGACACGCTTCTTATGTCCCTCAGATATGATGACACATGGCGCTTCCCGAACACACATCTGCGCGTCCAGCAGGAGAATCTGCCCTGCAGCAAATATTGCTGCAGCCACGGCACGCAAAGCCTGGATAAAACCAGGCCTTCTGCTCGTCGGCTTAGCCTCGCTGACTAATACAACCTTTCATTTTTATCAGCTGTTTTACATCAGACACAGCTCCAAATGACAGGACAAAAAACAGAAAGGAAGGCGGCAGCAATCCTGCTTACAGCGGTTTAAATGATCAGCACGGCTTCTTTCTAGGAAGCACAACGTGTTTCTAACACGGTCGTTTTCTACTGGAAAACAGCTTCCTTCCATTGCTGGTAATAACCAATTATTTGACCGAGTTAAACATGTCTCCGAATTAAAAAAAAAAGTCTTAGAAACGTTAGAATAATGCTCGTGTCAAAGTCTAGGCCCAGGGGCCGGATCCGGCCCTCCAGATCATTTGATTTTATTATTAATGGTGCGTTGTTGTCTTGAGCTTATTTATAACTTGTATAAATTGGACTAAATATATTTTTATGGAGAGTAAAATATTAAAAGTTATTTAAGGTTTAAATTGATTTATTCTGAAATAATATTCTTGGCTTTTATTATTCATAAATATTTAAATTTACGGTTTTAAAGTTTTAAAAAGTGGAATTCTGCTAGCTTTTTGGACTATATTGGCATTTGCTAAGATTTGTTTAGGCTATCTTGGAGTTCAGCTAATATTTCAGCTACATACTAGCTGTTTTGGCTAATTTAGGCTATTTTCAGTTTTTTTGTTTTTGGTCTATTTTGGGGTTTAGCTGATATTTCAGCCAAATGCTGCTGTTTTGGGTAATTTGTTTTTTTTGTTATTGGTTTTTTAAGCTGTTTGGCTAGCTAATTTTTCAGCCACATGCTAGCTGCTTTGGCTAGTTTAGGCTTTTTTCAGTTTTTTAGACTATTTTGAATTTTAGATATTTTTCAGCTACATGCTAGCTTTTTTTAAAACTTTTTTTAGGCTAATTTGGCATTTAGCTAATATTTTAGCTGGCTATCAGCTTCGGCATTTTCAGCCGTTAGATTCAGTGATTTCAGCAATTAGCTTCAGCGTTTTTAGCTATCAATTTCAGCATCTTAAGCTGACAAATTCAGCTTCAATCTAGCATGATCGCAGGTAATGCTATATATCTAGTTTATAATTATGTTAAACATTTACGGTTTTATAGTTTTAAAAATGTAGTTTTAGAGTGTTCAGTAAGTGTTTATCCTGTTTGTCCCGTGACCTAAGGTGTGTTTTGGGTTTTGGTCCCTGTGTGATTGAGTTTGACACGCCTGGAATAATGGATCCTGAATCATGAAACAGCAACAATGAAACGCACTGTTAGGCTGACTTTCACCACCATATGTTCAGCTAAATATTTAGGGAATTGTGGGTAAATTGTTTTTTTCTGCTTCCAAAAAAAAGCACATGAAAGGATGAATGTAAAGTTTCCTCCACTGCAGACCAACACTGATGAAGACTGCTCGGGTGCTCCCTCACTCTCATTTTCCCGCAGCATGCAGAAAACCCTTCACTGCACACAGTCTGCTGCCCCTAAATAGACCAGTGGGACAGTGTGAATCATTCATGGCCAGACGGATGGAAAGTGTGAGGGGAACCTGCTTCGCCCGGAGCAGGAGAGGGTTCTGAGTCAGTTCCCAGCTCTGCAGCAGGAAACAGCGTGGCGAAGAACGTGGATGTAAACAGGCTTCAGGCGATGAGAGGAAAAACATCACTTTACGAAAAACTTTCATGGTTTGGAGACTTTCTTATTTCAGCCATAAATATCCATCCATTTCTAAACCTGCTCATTCCTGTTCAGGGTCAGAGGGATGCTGGGCGATGGCGAGGTGGACAGCTCGCCAGTCCATCACAGAGACACACAATCACACACAGACATCTGGATATAGATCATTCCCAGAAACGATTTCATTCAATTCACAAGAGCCTTTATCGACTCAATTCCAATTTTTTTCTCCTTCAGAATCTACTGGAATTATTGAGTTAACGGTTGAAAAGTTACAGTATGTTAAAGATCTTGTTCTTAAGTGTCACCGATGCAGGTGTAAAACATATTTTATCCTTTAGATGTCAAAAGTCTAGAAAATAATAGAAAGAAAGGACTGTGTTGAACTTATTTGCTCCATAAACCCTTCAACAGTCCCACCGTGGTTCCTTGGACCTCGGTGAGTCCAGTTTGAGCTTGACGCAGTATCTGCTGCACCAGTTGCGGTTAAACTCCCCGTCGTGTTGACGGAGCTAATCTCTCCGGGGAGACGGCGGATTAGTCTGCATCGTGTGCAAAGCTCCTTAGAATCCCCAACTGCCATAATCTGGGATCCCCTCTCACCGCGCGGACGAGGAACAATTGAGAGATCCCAGAAAACTCTCAGGGAAGTCTCTGCAAAACTCTATTCGACCAGAGTCAGTCTGCTTCATCAGCTGTGAGAGCTTCTGACTGTCTGACTAATGGTTCCTGAACAAGACGGGTTCTGAACTGCAGAACCTGTTCTGAGTTGGCATTTACTTTTTCATTTTTGAGGCAGCTCCTCATCTTTCACAGAAGGTTCTATGCTGCCTTTTCTATAGAATTATAACCAAATACCTGAACTTTTATTGATTCTTTTTATAAATATAAAATAGCTAATAGAAATTTCAAACTCCCCGTCGGATGAAAATCCTGTTGTCTGAGTTTTTAACACGTATGTGTGGCATTTTTCTTATGAAAGAGAACAAATGTAATAAGAAATCATTTTGTTTTTGCATTGCTGGATATTTTTACATAGCAGCAGTGAAGATTTACACTAGCGAGACACAGAGTCATAATCAGACGGGGGGATCAGAGGCGTCAAAAGCCACGCCCCCTCAGAGGAGATTTTGAAAATGGAGGCTTTAGATCAACAAGATAAATGGCTTTTTGAGCCATTTAGGTTGAGAAATTTCGGTTAAAAACTTCATAATCATGATTTAAACACTACTAGGAAAGTTTTTTTTTATTTAAAAACGACTAACCATTTAATTTGATCTAGATCAGCATGAATCTGTCATTAAAGTCTGTTGATCACCATCATTTATGTTTGTTACTTCAGTGACTTTTAGCTGCTCAGTCTCTTTTTATGGACTCATGAAATTAATGAAGTCTAAAAGCAGAAACTGAACCTTTCAAGAAGTCAATAAAAGTTCTTTACTATATATTTACTCCACAGAAAATGAGACACTTGCTTTTGCAGCTCTGCAGGCGTTCTGCTGCACATAAAGTCTGATGAGCAGGAATATCTTTGCTGCATTTTTGTAGATGATGTGCGTTTTCTCTGAATCACACCGTATCAGCAGGTGTGGGAGTTCCCTCCAGGACAGGTGAGGCTGGGTCATCAACTACTGGGTCATCAACAGTAAAGTGAAATTAAAAACTTCGAAAATTACAGGCCGGAAGAAAAGAGTAAAACAAAAAGTCATTAAAAGTTGAGAGAAATCCAGGGAACTTGAGCTCGCTTAGAGAGCAGAGAAAGTCAAGAACTTCTCTTCCGTGTGAGACGGAGCCGGAGTCTTAAACCATCAAAGCGCTTCGATTCCGAGTCCCTGAAGACGATGCCAAAGTTCACAGGCAGAGAGGTTTAAAAACACGGGAACTTGGGAGTTAATTCTTCAATTTCACGGGCAGTTGATGAGGAAGAAAAGACTGAGGACTGTGTGAAAAGGCACCTCGTGATTTAAAATGATTTTTGTGCAGAATCTGTGGTTTTCCTGCTCAGCTGATGGTTCAGTTGTTTAAGCTCAGGTGTTGTTTTCCCTCCTTCTGTTCGGCTGTGAATCAGTCCGGATGGTCGTGGGATTGAAAACATCAGCAGCTTCTCTTGCAGATTTTCACTCCATCTTATTCAGCAGTTGATGTGCTGCATCAATTGTTTTAATAGACAAAAAAAAAACAAGCTAGCTCTTTATTGTTGAGGCCTGCATGCTTCATATGGGAATCAGGTTTGTGTCAAACTGCTGTTCTGTGGAAGACATCAATGATAAATGTCCCCGTGGAGCGTTCAAACTGTTAAATGTAGGCTGAAATGAAGATGTGAAGTGACAGGACTCACTGAAATCATCATCTGACTTCAAAAACCACTTTGACTCCAGCGTGTTTCCATTTGTCTCCCTCAGGTGTTCCCTTTTGATTCCTCTTTTGTTTCATTTAAGGCATCAATATTTTCAGGATTCTTTCCCTCGTTTCTTTGACTCTTCCAGGTGAGAGCGCTCCCAGTAAAGGTGTTTTTTTTGTGCATCAACTGCTCAGTTTTATCAGAGCAAAAGGCATTTTGTTAGTCAGTGCTGAATTTCTATTCAGTCTCGTTTGAAAAAGACAAAAGTGAGGCGTTCAGCAGTCCAGGTCTACGGTAAAACCGTGGCTCAGTCAGGTTACTGAAAGGGTTACGTGATTCAGAAGAGTCTGACCAAAGTCTGAGCTCAGAGTAACAAATGCAAATAACAGTTAGTCGCTTTGTTTTTTCTGATGGAAAATAAAGAAGATCTGTTTGACTCAGGACTCAAATCCACCTTCCTTTAGGCTTCTTTAATGAGTTTACATTTATTCTGCATGTTAACCACGGAACAGGTCCATTCATGTTAAAGTCAACACATGTACATCATAAAGCATACAATGAAAAGGATCCTAATTATTATATAATGTATTTTCTGGAGTATAAGTCACTCTTTTTTTCATAGTTTAGTCAGGGGTGTGACTTATACTCGGGAGCGACTTATTTGTGATTTTTTTTAAAAACATAAATAAGCTCATATATTCTTTATTTTTTCACTAGCAACTGGCTGCCCTTTAGCGATTGTTTCCGCTAACAACCACTAGAGGGCGCTGTATTTTCTTCTGACAATGCCAGAAGAAGAAATGAAATCCAAAACAAACCAGGAGGAGAATCTGATTGTTTTCCTCTTAAACTTTGATATTTTTCTAACTTGCATTCAAGCATTAATAATCTTGTTTTTATTTTTTTATCATAGCAAATATAAAAGTGCGACTTTTACATGATTTTCTTCTTCTTGATTAGACTTTTTTTGCTCATGCAGTTTATACTCCGGTGGGACTTATAATCCAGAAAATACTTTAATAAAAGTATATTTTTGATTATATCTATAATAGTTATCGTGTCTGTGAAAAAGAAGATTCTATTTTTTTAATAGAACCTTTTGCAGCCTCAGGAAGGAGGTGGATAAACGCTGGAGTGATCGTGTAAGTCCCGCCTCCTTCCCATCACAGACATGTTAAACAGCAGGTAATGGGACAACATAAGAAATCGTTGCTTTGATGCCGCGTTTACTCTAATAGGGTTAAGCCAACAAAGGGTGGCTTTTGGAAGCAAGGTCATGGATTAGTCTCTCCAGGTACAGCAGGAACACGATGGTGACGGTGAGTTTATGTTCAGCAAGAGCTTAGAGTTCATTAACTGACTTAACAATGAGCTGCAGAGTCTCGCGGGGCAGCATTGTGGTTTGAAGGTGTGTGTGTGTGTGAAAAGTTTTATCCGGATAGAACTGCAGTCCTGCTGCAAAATCCTGGAAAAACAGCCTCATCCCCAAAGGAAAAGTGGAATCGTGTGAACTCGGACACGCCTGAGTGACGTCACCCTAAAAATCAGGGGGAGGGAGAAAAGTGGGGGTGTTGGATGAGTAAGAGTGTATTTTCAGCAGCATCTGCACTCAACAGCTTGGCCTATTTCTGGTTTTGCTCAGAGAGACGCGGCGGAGAGCATCGGAAAGCAGGGATTTATGAGGAAGAAGGATGTGACCGGAGAAAGTGGGAGGGGTCGACAGGGGAGCGTAAAGCACAAAAGGAGCTGCGGCGGCCGCGGGATGGAGATAAACCCTCTTCTGCAGCCACAGAGGAAGCTTAGACTCCAACAATGAATGAGGCTCGCCCGGCGGGAGGGCTCAGAGAGATAAGTCGCCCTGACATGTTTAGAGGCAGATTATATTAGCAAGATCTGGATGAATAAGAGCTCAATCTGGACCGTTAATCCCCTTTAATAAATTAATTAATACAGCACACACTCTTGACTGAATAGCCCTTCTTTTGTGGTTTGGATTCCTCCAAATGGAGGTCGCACGCCGGCGCAGAGCTTCCTGTCACAGCTCCTGCTTCATCAGGGTGGAAAGCACTTTTATTTTTACCCGTCCGATCAATCTTTGTGCTTGCTGCACCTGCAGTGGTCTAAATATACTGCTCCATCACTCATAAATGCATCATGCAATGCAACAAGACTTAGGACTCCTTCAAAATAAAAGCTCTCCAGCAGCTCTAAATAAATAATCCTATCAAAGCAGTTTGAGCTGCACAGGTGTGCAAATATTCTCCGACTTTGAGTGACCTTTGCTTAAACCTTTGTTTGCATGAGTGATTTGTCAGCTGGTGTATGCATGGATGTGGCAGAGATGAGCCTGGTGCAGCAGTCTGAAAGGACACTTCAATGTCAGGCAGACGGGAGCATCTTCCAAACACTGCTGCCTCGGACACACTTTGCAGATTCACAGACGTCTGAGGAGGATTGTCGTTCTTCTCGTTTACGTCGGTTGTGTATTGCATGGGGAATCGACAGTGTTGCTATTCCCGGCGTCTCCGGTGGACATTTGTGAGTCCTGGAGATCTAAAAGGTCGTAACTCTTCTGTAAATTACCTCTGGATGCTTTGCAGAAACACAGAGGTAGTTCATCATTCTTTAAGCCACAAGTGGACCTAGATATGGGCGTCTGATGGAGGTCATGTGTGAGCAAAGAGTCACTCATCTCCTCCGCACCACATGTGTCAAAGTCCAGATCATTTTATTTATAATATTGTTGTTATCCTGCTAACATGTAGAAGCAACACTACGATCATGGAGGCTGAGAGATCAGTTCTAGTGATCTCTGGCTTTCTTTTTGTAACACAAACCATCTTCCATCACAAGGATGTCATCATCCTCTCATTCGTACTGCAGAAAGAAATAAACATCACCGGGTCAAATAACTAAAGACAAAACTGAGTAAAACAACCAGACAACAAAACACAGAGCAAAGAAAATTTAATAATTTGATTTGATTGTGCTAAAAAGCCCCCCAATTTTTTTTTTTACTAGATTATGTTTATTTTGTCCGGCAGCATGTTCATGTTTGGATTATTTTAACAGGATATATTTTATAGAGATTAAAATCTTTAGGTTATCTGTAAGTGTAATTTTTCATTTAAAATGTAGGGCTTTGAAAGTTGACACGTTAACGCGCCCGATTAATACAACATAATGGATTTGTTAATATGTATTAATGACCTCAGGCGTCCTGTCGTGCAGCTGTGAGATCAGCGTAATAAAACTCTGTCTAAAATGAACAAACTTTTTTTTACATTCTGTGATTGAGATTTTATTAAATTAAATAGAGAACGTAAAATGTATTAGTAGTTTTTGGACAAAAGCGATCTTTCATTTTAATAAATAAGGTGGAGAACGAACGTCAATCTAACGGCTGTAATGCAGCAGCGCACCCGCTATGAGGGGCGGAGCTAAACGAGGCTGTCTGCTATTAGAAATCCAACAACGAGGAAACAGACCATTATTCTATTTTGGGATGGGGGCCGACATAAATTTCCCACAATAACGAGCATCAGCGTTGTCTAAAAATTGAGGAAATTGCAGATCTAAGTGAAAGTCCCGCTCACTGACGTCGCGGGAAGTGAGCAGTTCAGAGTGGACAGACACGCCCCCACCAGCTGAGCTGACCTGAAATCCAGCTGGATCAAACTTTTTTTTTTTTTCAGAAACATAATAAAGAAAATGTACAAGAAAAACTGAAAAAGTTGAAGAAAAAAATAGAATTTCAGTAAAAAAGTCAAATAAACAGCAGTGAGAAATGTTTATTTTTTTGGCTGCCTGGTGTGACTAGACTAAACATGGTTTATGCGTGAAATGAGTGGTTTGTTGGTGCTCCTCCAGCAGATGGCACCCTAGGCGGCCGCCTAGTTTGCCTATGCCCTGGGCCGGCCCTGCTGAGAACCATCACGCATTGCAGCTACCACTTAGCATTTTCAGAAAACGCCTCAATAAGATGCCATAAAACTGCAGCACTGACAAAAGCAATATGGTAAAACAGAAACTTTGATTTTCAGGGGACACAGCAGCTTCAAGATGTAATGAAATCACCAAAAAAAATTACACAAGGTCTGTCAGAGTGAATCCCCACAGCTGAATCATACACAGGAAAGAAGCTCCAGCAGGTCACATCAAAAATGCAAGCATGCATGTGCTTCTTTGACATGCACGACACGTCAGGCTTACAGTCAGGAAGCTCTTAACGCAGCGCTGAATCTGCAAGGAGGAAACGAGCAGCAAGGAGGAGGCTCTCTACTCCAACGACATCAGCCGTCCTCAGGGTCCATCACCACTCACACACATGCATGCAGGATCACAGGCTTCTGTTCAACATGAACTCATCTAAAGAACCTCAGAGTCAAGAAGTTTAAACCTATTGGATCCAGATAACAACCTTCTTAAATCGGAGAATAAAGGAAAATTGTGGTTTTATTGGACAGAACTTATAAATGTCTCTACAAGTGTCAAAAAGATTAATCTGAATAGCCAAACTATTTCTGAAGTCAAGAATACTCAAATTTAAAGATTTGTGTTCGTTGCAGACACTGCTGATCATGTTTAAGGCCAAACATGTTGCCATGAGGTTTACAAATCTATTTGTTATAAAAGAAGGAAATAGTAGAAGAAATGATGCCTTTAAAGTACCTAAACTAAAATCACACTTAAACAAATGACTATTTCCCTTGCAGCATGATGTAAATATAGTGTTCCAGATTGTATTATTGTTAATATTATGGATTTTCATTTTGTGTTTGTTTTGATTATATTCACATATAAATATATATGTAAAAATATAAATAGTAATTTATTTGTATCATATGAAATAAGAATGAGGTAAAGATTTATAAGACTTGATCTTCATCCTACTCCTGTTCTTTGAGTAGATTGTATGGATTTCTAAATCAAAATCTATATCTAAATCTAGATCTAGATCAAAATCAAAATCAAAATCAAAATCAAATTCAGAATCAGAATCTGAATCTGAATCTGAATCTGAATCAAAATCAGATCTGTACTTGTTTCACATTTAAATGAGAGCAAAGATCACGTCTGACTGAACTGATTTTTCGTTTATGGGATTCCCATAATTCCCGGCTCCTGTTGGCTGCCGTCGGACGCCGTGATGCTCGGTTACCCTGTAAGCTGCAGCAGAAGCAGAAAACCTTCCCACAGTAATTAATGAGCCATCGCCTCGCCAGGCCGTCCATCACCGGTTGCCAGGGTAACCAAATGTTTAAGACCATCCAATCAAACACTCTGACCTGGAAATAAAGAGCTGAGGGATGTAAACATGTGAACTGGGAGCTGCTGATCTCTCCTCTCAGAAACGTAGGAATGTTTGTGCCTTTTTTTAAACACCTTTAGTGCCTTTTCAGTCACTTAAACAATGATTCTGCTTGCGGCCCACACAGTCCTGCTTCCTGCTGTGTACACACAACATGCTTTCTTCTAAATGTCTAAGATCTAGACGGCTGGAGTTCTGAAAAACTGAGCAGCTCCAGCACCTGGAGAGCAGGCTGACAGACAGAATGGAGCCGTCGTCTGCTGGGGGGCCGGATTTAGCCCCTCGCTGATGCAGACGCTGGATGAGAGCGGAGCTGGCAGCCTCCTCCTGAGTGTGGAAGCGGGCGGCGGAGTCCAGCAGGGACACCGGACCCCCCGACCGCTGGAGGCCAGACGAGGGAACGAGGAGCTGAAGCATCGCCGATGAAAGGAGCACAAAGAGAGGCGAGCAGAGCGGGACATCATCAGCCACGGAGCTGTTTGATGTTATCTCAGGACAAAAGTGGCTGATAAGAATCAAGAATCAAGAATCTTTATTGTCATTTATGCAGAGCAAAATGAAATTTCTGCCAGCAGCTCTTTGCTAAAATTTTAGAAAGAATAAGATAAGATAAGAAAAGAAAACTCTGATGATGAGAAAACTCTGATGACCCAGCATTCTAGCTGCATTTAAATGCATCACTCACGGACAAATCTGAGACGTGAAAAGAGCAACCCAGTCTCCTGCTAAAATGTGCAGTACCTACGTTTGTCCAGAAAACAGTCACATCAGATTTGTGCGTAAATGTAGTTTTTGTGCACGTAGAAGTGATTCGTGTGTCATTTTGTTTTTATTAGTGCGTGTAATTAGTTTCAAGCTGTTGTAATTTCAATTTGTGCATGGGGAAATCTATTTGTATTTTTGGGAATTCCATCATTTTTGTACTTTATGCACAAAATATATTTCATGAGTTACAGATAAAGAATTATTAACACACAATTCCAAAATTACAAACACGTCAAGACTTACACGTGCGCAAATCAAGATTTACACATGCACAAATCCAAAGTTAGGCTTAAAACGAAATTTACGCACAAATCAAGAATTACACAAAACTCAAGAACTACACAAAAATCGAGAACTACACACACACACAAACTTAGAATTACACACACAAATCAAGAACTACACACACACAGTTTAAGAATTACACACACACAAATTTAAAATTGCACACACACGAATCCAAAGTAACACACAGATGAGGGTGAGTCTATGTTCTCTCCACAGCATAGACTCTGCAAAAACTAGAAAACTCCACAGATTTGTTGTTTTCGCTAAAAACAGCTTAATCATCATGAAACGAGCTCTAGGAAGACTTTGACAATAGATCAGAAGATGATCAGAGTCAGGATTAAATCTCAGCCAACTCATCTTTAAAAAAAAAAAAAGCAGGTAAGAAAATGTCAAATCTGGAAGTGCCCCCCTGCTTTTTCCTGAAAGTCTCCTCCAGCTCTAATGAACCCCCACTAAGGAGTTGACCCCCCAGACTGAGGGGAGCTTGAAGGAAGTCCATGTGTCAAATGAGTCCACTAACAGCTATAAATGACACGGAGCCTCAGACAGCACAGGGGGAGGGAAGGCTGCCCTGTCATCTGCTGAGAGCTCCTCGGAGTATTCTGGGATGGAGCTCTGGCAGCCATCCAGCAGTGAACGGTGTGTGAGGCAGCAGGAGTGAGACCAGAGGTTTCATCAGAGCTAGACTGAGACCAGGTTTAGATCAACAGCAGCTTCTGAAACTCTCCCCACGCGACACAAATCAGAGATAAATTCAACTTTTTCCTGTCACAAAACTTTTTGGTGTCAAAGTCCAACAGCTACTGTTTAAACCTCGATTGGTCCAAGTTCTACCTGCCTGACATGTGCCAAGATGTTAATTTAGTCAGTAATTAATGTTTTGGTCAACCGAGTGTTAGCATTAGCGTCCTTTATGAAATTACATTAAACGTTAGCATCAAGGTAGCAGATTTTAGCTTCAATCGCTGAATCGATTTGAACTTTTATGAATCGATTATTGATCTGTTAAGCTTAAATTGATTCATCGATTTTATTAACCCAGCTGTAGTTTAAACAACTATAATCAAAATTAATCAGTGAGATACAAAAACAGAAAAAAGAAAAGATGCAACAAGTGACAGTTTAATCCATTCAAATCCCAGTAATTTTGCAGCTAATTTGGGGCAGAAAAGAGCGCAGAAACTGTCTTTTTTCCTTCAGTGTAATGCAGCAGTGGGAATAGATGTGAGGAATAATGATTGGAAAAAATACAGGAGAGGCCTGCTCTTTCTGGGAGGATTCAGGAGTGCAGGGAAGACCAGGAAAAGCTTCATTGATGAGGAAATCCCAGCCAGATCAGAGGCAGAAATTATTATAAAACCAGGCTTTTGATCATGATATCTCTGAAATAAGTCTGTGTGTTTTTGTGAAATTTTTGTAATTTTTCTGAAAAATTTGTAAATGCTTTAATTGATAGCGTTGTCAGCGTAATTCCAGTAGATTGTGAAGGAGAAAAGCGGCGTGAGCCGCTTTTCTCCTCCTAAGATTTTGTGTTAAAGGGTTAACAGCCATCGCCAAAAGCCTTCTGGAGATGAGTGTACAGCGTACCCCTCAGATGATCAGATGACCCCCCCTGAAACAAGTGTGTTTGTGGTGGAAGACAGACAGATAAAGCTTCAATATGCGTCACGCGGCTCATTAGCACCAGACAAGAGTGCATTATTCATGACTGGAGCATTTTGGTGGGAGGCATTTTGGAAGAGGGGGGCTG
>NW_023416919.1:77599-81347 GCF_002922805.2 Oryzias melastigma | reverse complement strand
ATTTCTGCCGTGTCCATGTGCGAACAATTCACAAAAGGCTGGTAATAAGAGGGCGGGGCCTTCGCCTCTGCTCACGTCAGGACTGTGGTTCAGAAATGACAGCGGAGGAGCCACTGAGGGGGGGTGGGGGGCTGCTATTAATTCCCAGTAGACTAACAAGCTGTCACAGTGTGCTGTAAATGATAAGAAGCAGGAGGCAGGAGAGGAGCTCCAGCAGCTGCTTCTCAGAAGCTCAGAGTGCAGACGAGAACTAGAAACATTCACGAGTCTGACTGTGGCTCCAATCACGTTCTCTGATGGGATGAAGAACTATCTCGACATATATCTTCATGTCTGTTCAGAAAGATGATTCTTTTATACAAAACGCTACAAGAAAGCTTTACGCCGAATGCTAGACCTGCACGATGTGAGAAAAATCTGCAAAATCTGTTTGAAACTGCAAAGATGGTAGGACTTAGTAAAAATATATTATAAAAAAAATATTATAATGTAAAGATTTTAGAGTCACTGTTGGGAGGAAAAAAGGAAAACTAACTAGATGAAAGATAAAAATGCATTTTTTGAAATGTTTTACAGCACATATTTTTAATAAAGGGGCTATACCATGATTTTCTTAAGCCTTTCAGAGTAGTGCTGCCACAAATTATTATTTTAATAGTCGAATAATTACAGATTATCTTTTCTGATTAGTCGACTAATTGGGTCATGCGCAAACTGGATGTAAAACACACATGTTAACCATCATTACCTTTAAACTAACTAAAAACTAGATATATAATATTACCTGTGATAATGCTAGTGTGAATGCTGTGAGCTGAATTTTGCCCCTGAAGATGCTAGTGGTGATAGCTGAAGATTCTGAACTTGATAGCTAAAATCGCTGAAGCTGAAAGCCAGCTAAATATTATTTAAATGCCCAATTAGCCTAAAAAACTAAAAAAGGCCTAAGCTAGCCAAAACAGCTAGCATTCAGTTAAAAAATTAGCTCAACTTCAAATTAGCCTCAAAAACAAAAAAAAGGCTAAATTAGCCAAAATAGCTAGCATGCAGTTGAAACATTAGCCAAATTTGAAATAATCTAAAAAATTGAGAAAATCCTAAATTAGCCAAAACAGTAGCTGAAATATTAGTTAAACTCCATAACAGCTTCAAAATCTTTAATAAATGTAAAAATAGTCCAAAAAGCAAGCAAATCGCCATTATAACCTGACTACACTCTGACTCCATATAATACAAAGTAACGAATAATCGACTATTAAATTAGTTGTCGACTATTTTAATAGTCGATTAGTCGACTAATCGTAGCAGCCCTATTTCAGAGTGAACTATATCCATATATATGATCACATATTATCTTTGGAACACTAAAAAATGAATTATTTATCAAATATTCGTTATTTTTCATGAGTTTTTTCCTACCCGGAAGTAAAACGCCTCGATGTGCCGCTGTGTGTGGGTGCCGGCCATTTCATGACGTCGTCCTCAAGTCCGTCTTTCTTCATTTCTCCCACAAAAATAAACGGTATCCAAGTTTTTTCAAAGATGGATGGACATACCATTTATCTACCTTTAGTTGGCCCGGCCATCACTACACTGGTTCACAACACATATACACTGCCTGCACGACTGTGCCTGACTGGGGGGGTTTCTTAAAGAAGCCCCGCCTCTAAAGCAACGAACACCTGTTTGAGCTGGAATTTATTGAAGACACAATTGGAAGTTAAATGGTTTTCTGCTTCTAAAATGAATTTTTTTTTTGCTGTTCACCGATAGCTAAGTGGAGAAATTGGGTGTTGGTGTTAGACTGGGGGCGGAGCTATCAAAGCAGACTCTTCCTGAAAGGGGTGGTCTCACTCTGTGACATCAGCATGTGAGGACCCGCTCGTTTTTGTGGGTATGGGAGGGGCTTTTGTTGAGAGCGCAGGTTTTTAGAGGATTACTCAGAAATGTGTGAACGCATCAAAATACCGCTTTGGGGTTCTTTATAGTGAAGAATAAATAGTATAATACACTTAAAAGCTCAAAAAGTTGTTTTTCATTGTATGGCCTCTTTATAAACATATATTAAGTACTTCAAAAGACAGCATAACTACAAAAACTCAGGCGTGGAAACGTGTTTACTAATGGTTTTTTAAGGACTCCAAAATAAATAAACCTGATCTCTCGGTTCATCTGTGCACCGAATGAAAGCGACCTCCATTCTGCGGCGCTTCGGCGTGCAGAGTGAACCAGCCGTTATCAGTTGGAGAAAAACTCCTCCCACACGCAGCAGGACTGTCCGATTTTTTAAACACACTTCTGGACATCCATCAGGCAGCAACTTTGACGCAAAATAGAATAAAAATGGTGAGTGCAAATTTGAAGTGCGAATTGCTGCTGTTTGATTGGAAAATTGATTTGAATGATGCGCCACAGGGGGTGGGGCATCCATGCTTCACCTGTGCACAGGTGAACCAGTCCGTTAAACCCCTAACCAACGTGGTTTATTTCCCCAACGAGGACGTCCTCCGAGGTGTTGCTCTCAGTCTTGTTCGGTCATGTGTTGGGGAAAAAAATGTTGTTTTTTTTTATTTCACACTCTTGAACCAGATAGAAGGCGGGCATCTGGCAGTATAGGACTTAGGTTACCCTGTGGCTACATAGTTAGGCAGCAGTGTGAAGGGTTTTGCCGAAGGACCCACTCTGGCTTCAGCTCATCGCACCCTCTGGGAAGCAAACCCTGGTTTACCAAGCACTAGTCCTACAACAGTCGTCCAGCAGCTATGCAAAATATCTAAAGATAAGAAATATAAAGTTAGCTTTCCTCCATATTTAACACCAATAACATGAAAAAGACATAAAAATGATGAATGCACAGAATGATATTTCTCTTTTATGCGACTGTATTCTAGTTAGAATGAAGAGATGTCTCCACAGACCCCTGCAGCAGAGCTCAGAGGAAAGGAATTCCAGCACGGAGCTGTGATGACTGAGCTTTGATTCAATCATGTCTAAAGAGATTTTTCTGCTACACCAACAAGAGATCTCTGTGGGATTTAGTATCTTTTAAATGGAATATCTAACCTTTTGAGGGCTTTTTACCCTTTTCAACATGTTGTGTTTTTAAGCATAAAACTCTCAGACTTCCAGCATACGTTTATTAATTTGAATGATGTGCCACAGGGGGGTGGGGGATCCCCAGATTGTGTTTGAAGCTTCTAGATCAGGGGTGTCAAACTCGATCGCACAAGGGGCCAAAATCCAACACACCTTAGGTCACGGGCTGAACAGGATAAACATTCATTGAACACTCTAAAATAAAATTTTTAAAACCCTAACTTTTTAACATAATTATGAACAAGATACAGTATACAGCATTACCTGGGATAATGCTAGTGTGAATGATGTAAGATTAATTTGGCCGCTGAAGATGCTAGTGTTGATAGCTAAAGGATCCTGAAATTGATTGGTGAAGCTGATTGCGGAAAACACTGAAGTTGATAGCCAGCTAAAATATTAGCTAAATGTCGAATTAGCCTAAAAAATAAAAAAAAGCCTAAATTAGCCAAAACAGCTAGAATGTAGCTGAAATATTAGCTAAACTGCAAAATAGCCTAAAAAATCATAGTAAATTATTATTTTTTTTCTTTTTCAAGGTCATTTCAGAGGTAAAAAGATGGGTTTCTTAACACTTTTATGGGTTTTCAGCAGTGGCGGGCCGTCAGGGCCTGCAAAGCCTTCTCTGCTGGCCTAAAAATATCTGAATCAC
>NW_023416919.1:38502-77548 GCF_002922805.2 Oryzias melastigma | reverse complement strand
TCACCAGCGGGAGCCATCTCCAGAGTACTGACTGCACTACATCTCCCAGCAACCCCATTCCACAGATCCTGGATGCTGCTCAGCTGACTCCCATTTGCCAATCAGCCACTGGACACTTAAGCACTGCACAAAGCCTCACTCAGCGTGAAGTATTGTTTGTGCCACTCAGACGGAGCATGTCATCCTGAGCTGAGCTCCTGATCCTGCGTCATCATTGATTCTGCTTGTTTGCCCCCTGCCCCGACCCTTGCATAGACCCTGACCCCTCTCGTTGTTCTCTGATGGTTCCATGCTCGTTGTTGACTTTTGATTTAGGTTTGTGGACTTTGAGCTGTGTTAATAAACCCGCTGCACTCATTGGAACCAGCCGTCTGCCTGTTCTGTGACAGCCAGAACCCGAACAGTGGACCAGAAGGGGGTCAGTGACCCTCAAAGGAAAAGCTGAACCCACCTCCTCCAGCTCACCAGCAAACGTCCGTACCTCCATTCATGGGGGTCGGCTGCCAAAAGCCCATCCACGGCGACGCCCTCCCTCTACAACCTTTGGCAAGGCTCACAACACTCCCCTCACAATAACGCACTCAAGGCAGTGCCCCCCCCACCCCACACACACACATACGCTCCATTTTCTGACTGTTCCTAGTGTTTGGAGGGGGGATGAAAAACACGGATTTACCCGCAACCTCCCCACTAATATATAATAACCGCATTTGTTCTGGTACGGATCTGGAATCACAGCTTTGGATGCTCTTGTTTCCTGTAACCCTTCAACACCTGACGCTTAAATACAAAACCTTAAACATACCGTATGTTTTCAACCGCTTACATGATAATTCCAGCAGATTCTGAAGGAGATGAGCAGTGTGAGTTAAAATATTACAAATAAATCAAAGATCTTAAACACTGGAGCTCCGGTGCTAAAGGGTTAAGAGAAGCTTAAGATTTCTGTGCTTCAGAGTCGATTGCTGCATGGCGTTCTCCACGAATAACAGATGTTTTTTGCTCTTGCTTTTGTTCATTCTTTCAGCAAATCCATCTTTTTAATCTCACAAAAAAAAACAAAAAACTTTTGACCTGAGGGTTCAGATGCTGATTTACATTTGACTGATCCTTTTCATGCATTTCAATACTGAATTACCTCTGAATGTGAGGTTTTAGAGAAAAAAATAAGACAAAAATTCATTTTAAATGTAATATTTTGTCCCTATCTTTGTGTTTTACTGTAAAATTAGCAAAAAACAGCTTTGATATGTTCTGAAGAGGTTTGAAATTCCCGTTTTCTGAAGCCTCCAGAGTAAATAAAATTAAAGAAGCCGTCTGAGGCTGTTTTTTTATTTTATTTTCCCCAGGATATTCCAGCCTGCATGCATAAAAAATCCACCAGGAAGGATGAAGAAGATTGTTTTTTTTTGTTTGTTTTTTTTTCAAAGATTTAAGCTTCAAAGGAGGGAGCTCCGGCATATCGATGGGCTTCATTTTCTTTTGTCCGCGCAGCAGTTTGCAGAACATGGATGCAGCGGCGCAGCTTTGAGCCCGTCACACAGAGAACAACACGACTGATTCAGAAAACTTTTCAGTGAACCACTGAAGAAACATTTTGCTAAGTTTAAGGTCTATTTTGTGGAGAATTTCATCCCTCTGGGCAAGGAGCGATAGCAAAGATGTGTCACTGCAGCAGCTTCTCACTTTCAGCCTCCTCTGCTTCCCTCCTTGTTGGCAGATTTTAACTGGGTCAATGAGATTCCTTTACACTCCTCCAGCAGGAAACCACAACATGGGAGGAGAGGAAAACCAGGAGGATGAGGAGAAGCTTCTTCTGAGGAAAAACGCGTCAAACTAAACCTTCAGTGACTCGTGTTTAGGGCTGCAACGATTAGTTGACTAGTCGACGACTAATCGACTAGTAAAATAGTCTACGATTAATTTAATAGTCGATTAGTCGTTAATTTATATTAGATGGAGTCAGATTGTAGTAAAGTTAAAAGTTATAATGGAATTCTGCTAGCTTTTTAGAATATTTTGGCATTTATTAGGTTTTTTGAGGCTATTTGGTTTAGCCAATATTTCAGTTTCATGCTAGTGTTTTTTTTAGCCAACTTTCTTTTTTGTTTTTTAGGCTGTTTTAGAATTTAGCTAATATTTAAGCTACATGCTAGCAATTTTAGTTAATTTAGGATTTTTTCTGTTTTTTAGGCTATTTTGGAGCTAATATTTCAGTTGTATGCTAGCTATGTTGGCTAACTTAGGCTCTTTATTTTTTAGGCTGTTTTGTAATTTAGCTAATATTTCAGCTGCATGTTAGCTATGTTGGCTAATTTAGGCTTTTTTAGGGCAATTTAGAATTTAGCTTCTGATACATCCTTCTAGAGCAGGATCCTCCGAATAATGCAGAGGCGAAATGAGAATCCTGCAGTTTTTCAGGAAGACCACAAGGAGAAAGACAAATTGTGATGACTATTGTGAAGACAAACTCTCCGCAGGAATAAGCTTGGCCATTGAGACATGAAATAACCTCAAACACTGATGGCTCTGAAGGAGAAACTCTGATTTTTTTTTCTAGGAGACAGATGCTTTCCAGCTAAAGTAGAGCACAGCATTAACAATTGATCATTTTCACCATCGAGAGAGAGCAGCTGCCCAGAGGAATGCTGGCTTTACTCTGCTCCACATTTGAAAAGTTTATGCATAAATCACAGCAGATTTTGCCAGAAGATTCTATCAGTTAAATCTGTCAGTCACGTCTGGGGCGAAGTGTTTGAGCGGGATAAATCCACTGCCTAAAGGCTGGTTTGGAGCAACTTTATCTATTTTTGTTGCAAAATCTTTGACATACTGTAACTTTTCCACCATTAACATGATCAATGTAATCTACTGGAGTTACATTGATCGTACTAACAATAAAAAAAAAATGACATTAAATCAAAGAACATAAATACTGGAGTTCTGATGTTAAAGGTTTAACATTGCATTTAATTCATGCTCAGTTTATTTTAATATTCTTTTTTGTTATTATTATTTTAAAAGTAGTTCATTTTGGCTATGAAAAAGATTTTTTAACATATCAGGAGGTATAAAATGAAAGTAGCTCATAAAACAATGAATTCTTATAGTAAAATAGAACTGAAAGCAGCTTTTTGTCTGAAAAAAAAACAAGAAAAAAACTATTTTGTGAATTTTTAACAGTTGATACGGTTAAAGTAAAAAGTAATACCAAATAAACTATCTTTTTTACCCGTGTATTATCTTATGACCCCGCCCTTATATTGATGTCTGAGCCCTCCCATGACAAATGTGGGCGGGATTTTATGTCTGCCACGGACACCAGGGAATCCATGGAAGACCAAAAAAAAAAAAAAATGTTAGTTGTAGGCTATACTGGGGGTGACACCAAATCACAACGGTCATATATTAATTTTGTTTTTCTTTTTTTGTTAAACAGTTCAACGCACCACTCATTTCACATAAAACTAGATATATGGCATTACCTGTGATAATGCAAGTGTGAATGCTGTAAGCTGAATGCGGCCACTGAAGATGCTGGAGCAGTTAGCTGAAAATGCTCAAACTAACCTGATAGCTTATAGCTTAAGACGCTGAATCTGAAAGCTTGCTAATATTAGCTAAATGCCAAATTAGTCCCAAAAAAGCACAAAACAGCCAGCATAATACTATAATATTAGGTAAACTCCAAATTACCCCCAAAAAATGAAAAAAAAAAGTCTAATTTTGACAAAACAGCTAGCATAATGCTTGTAGTCGGGATCTCGTTCTTTCAGTCATGACCCAGAACTCATGACCATAGGTGAGTACTGGGACGAAGATCGACCAGTAAATCGAGAGCATCCGCATCCAGAGGAGCCAGTTGAGGTGGCTTGGGGATCTGATCCGATGCCTCATGGACGCCTCCCTGGAGAGGTGTTCCGGGCATGTCCCACTGGGCGGAGGCCCCGGGGAAGACCCAGGACACGCTGGAGAGACCATGTTTCTTGGCTGTCCTGGGAACGCCTCGGGGTCCCCCCAGAGGAGCTGGAGGAAGTGGCCGGGGAAAGGGAAGTCTGGGCATCTTTGCTTAGACTGCTGCCCCCGCGACCCGGTCCCGGATGAAGCGGAAGAAGATGGATGGATGGATGGATGGATGGCTAGCATAATGCTAAAATATTAGCTAAACTCCAAATTAGCCAAAAAATGGAAAAAAGTGTAATTAGCATAATGCTAAAATGTTAGTTAATTCATCTTCTTGGCTGCTTTGTCCCTTTCGGGGTCGCGGGGGTGCCGGAGCCTATCCCGGCTACTGAAGGGCGAAGGCGGGGTTCACCCTGGACAGGTCGCCAGTCTGTCGCAGGGCCTCAATCACACACACATTCACTCTCACATTCACACCTAGGGGCAATTTAGAGTCACCAATTAACCTATGAAGCATGTTTTTGGATGGTGGGAGGAAGCCGGAGTCCCCGGAGAAAACCCACGCATGCACGGGGAGAACATGCAAACTCCACACAGATCCCCCAGCCAGGATTTGAACCGGGGCCTTCTTGTTGTGAGGCAAAAGCGCTAACCACTAGCTGGCTAGAAAGAATGTAAATAAAGGAAATCAGCGATCATAATAACTACTGGGAACAGTTTCTTAATAGATCAACATTTAGCTGATTGGGACCTTGAAAGATTTAACCAAAGTTTATGTTTCCTGTAGAGTGGTCGTAGAGCGTTTGCCCTGAAACAGTGGAACTGTGGGTTCAGATCAACAGTTTGCCAGGAGACCCTCAGCGTTTGGAGCCCGTGTCCATGCAGCTTCCTGATCTCCCAGGGGAGGGGTCAAAGGTATAGAAGACAATGATGGGATTTGAACCTTTTAAATTTGGTATTAAGGTTATTTAAATATGACCTGCTTGATAGAAGCTGGAGTCTAAACTTTCTTGAACTCCAGCGCCCGAGGCTTCTGGGTATGCAGTAGTTATTCATAGAGTTGCAGCATCCAGGTTCCCCTGTGGAACCAGTTTTTAAAATGATGCTGGTTTCCCAAAGCAGAAGCTTGTTTCTGGAGGAACATTCCTGTCAGTAAAACCTGGTCACTGAACCAATTCTTCCTGTAACCTGATGACTCAAGACCTCAGGTTAGCTAACCTGGTCAAACCAGAAGATCCCCATGCTGAAGTTGAGCTGCTGTTTCCTGTGGCACATCTGAGTTTGGCACAAACATTTTCCAAATGAAAGAATGTCTTTTTCTGTTTGGTGTGTGAGCCCGAGCCCATCATCAGACACACCTGCTGGTCACTGGATTAGTGCGTGGTCCTAATGAAAGATGAATTCATCACAGAGCGCTGGAAACACTCAATAAATCACCTGATGCTGCTGCTCTGCCTGCAGACATTTCATTAGTTCCTTTTCATTACACATATGAGCGAGCCCATTCTCTCCCGGCAGAGGAGTGAGAAATCTCCGCCGGTTCTGTTCGCCTTCACGCCGACAACAGCAGGACTGTTTCTGCAGCAGCAGCTCTCCTGCGTCGGCCAACACCCCCCCCCCGCCAAAAAAAACCCCAAAAAGATGACGGTCTGTTTTGTAACTGACGGATTAATCCGTCGATCTTTGGCCCGGAGTCCCTCTGTCCTGACAGTAGACAACAGATCAGGACGCCGCGGACTTTAAAGCCGCCGCTGATCAAAAGATCTGCGATTAGATGCCCTTTAGGAGAGCAGGCAGGGAGGGGGGCAATTTAACAGGATTTCCTACCTGATTCTTTAATTATGCAAAACCAATTACAGAAGAAGACGTGATGCTCCGCTCAAATCCTCCTTCACACCAGAGAAAGACTGTCCAAAGAGAAGTAGATGATCATTCATGCCCTGAAGGAGCCTGAGATGTTTCTTTTGTGACATCAGCAGTGGAAGGAAGGAAGCTCGTCTCACAGGTTCATCAAAAACAATGAAGACACATCACAGGCTGCAGCGGCGTGAGGAAGTGACAGGAGCAACCTCCCGGTCCGGCTGAACGCCATTCTAACGCCTGATCATCTGGGCTCCTCAGACACTCTAAAGCACACGTGTCAAAGTCAAGACCCGGGGGATGGCCTTCTGGGTAATTCTATCCGGCCCTCCAGATCATTTTATTTTATTGTCATTAATGGCCTGATGTTATCTTGCACTTATTTCTAACTTGCATAATTTTGAGAGAATATATTTTTATGAAGAGTAAAATATTGAAAGTTATTTAAGATTTAAGTTGATTTATTCTGGAATAATATTCTTACTTTTTTATTATTCATAATTACGTTAAAAAGTAAAATTTTTAAATTAAAAAAATTGGCATTCTGTTAGCTTTTTGGACTATTTTGGCATTTACTAAGATTTCTTACGCTATTTTGGAGTTCTGCTAATATTTACACACTAGCTGTTTTGGCTAATTTAGGCTTTTTTTCATTTATTTTAGTCCATTTTGGAGTTAAGCTAATATTTCAGCTACATGCTGGCAGTTTTGGCTATTTTAGGCTATTTTTCACTTTTTTTTGGCTAGTTTGAAGTTTAGCTATTTTTTCAGCTACATTGTAGCTGAATTTATGTTAGCTGTCTTGGCTAACATAAATTGTCTTTAGTTTTTTTAAGCTAATTTGGCATTTAACTAATATTTTAGCTGACTATCAGCTTCAGCGTTTTTAGCTTTCAGCACTAGCATCTTCAGCAGCCAGATTCATCTTACAGCATTTACACTAACATTATCAAAGGTAATGCTATATATCTAGTTCATAATTATGTTAAAAAGTTGCAGTTTTAAAGTTACAAAAAATGTAGTTTTAGAATGTTCAATAAATGTTTATCCTGTCCGGCCCGCGATCACAGGTGTTCAGTTGAGTTAGACACCCCTGCTCTGAAGGCATCCCGGACCTGAACTACGGTTTGTTTAATTTTAATAAAATAACGATTGTTTTGATTTTTAAAATGCATTATTTTTATTATTAATTTTTCCTCTTTAACTGTTGGGATCTTTAAAATGTTTTTGTGTTCCCTGTTTTTTTATGTAATTTGGACTTCAGGGCCACCGTACTGAACCAACCCAGCGCTTTGGACACTTCTTTTTTTTTTTTATAAAATAAGTCATTTTTCTGCATCTTCTAGCTGAACATTCTGACATTTTCAGGTGTTTTGCTGCAGCTACATTTCCTTCAGGGCCGATTTTTCTGTAAACTCGTGTAGCTACATGTTTCATCAAAATAACGATGACCAAGTAACAACTTAAAGCATTGTAACAGCAGGGAAAGAAGACATCAACTACACACGTGGGTCTCAGGTATTTGAAAAGGTTTTACCAGTGATATCTCTTTTACATCAACTGAGTAAACCATTCAGTCAGACACTTCTGTGCTGTGAAAACACTGAGGCCTTTTCAAGCCTTTTCTCCAGAAATCCAATCCATTTCTCACGTCAACACGCCATTTTTCATTTAGGTGTTTTCAGGAGATTATAAACTCTGTGCTGTAACTAGTCATGTGTGTGGGGGTGTGTCTGTGTGTGTGTGTGTTTGTGCATGTGTGTGTTTTTGGTGCTTCATTACATTAAACAGATCTGGGGATCCAGTGAGTTTTTCTGGGATGATACACAGGGGAACACAAACACACCAAAAATCTGCATTCATTTGGCACATCTGCAGTCTCAGGCCTTCTACCCCCCCATACACAAACACACACACCCCTCCACTGATCTGTGTCATCTCCTGCTCATGCATGTATGCATCACTCCAACACCATCCAGAGGAAAACTGTCTCCCCGCCCAGCAGCAGAGCCCGACGTGGCCTTCAAATGCGCACTGACACCTCCAGATTTCTAAAGCTGGTGACATGCAGCTCCTCTCCAGTCAGTTCTGCTCGTCCTGTTGTTTCCTTTCAGGCGGTTACAGTCACGACTGCGATGTGGAGTTAGGCTGCAGAGGCAGACCAGACATGGATTTTCTGTCCCGGTCGGTTCCAGTCTGTGCAGCTCACTGGCTGACGAGTCGTCTTTGAAGACGGCAGTGCTGGAAGCATCACGGCAAAGGTCACAAGCAGAATATGGATTCTGAACCAGTGGAGATACCGTGACCGGAAATGAACGGAGCAGCACTTAAGTACGAGACAAACACAGGAGACTCTGGCGGAGACTGTGGCGGGATTAACCTTCTTCCTCTTTGCTGGCAGACGGCGTGTTACCTGCAGCTGTCACCATCGATTAGTCTAAGCAGCTGAGCATGAGTAGCACGGAGAAAAGTCTTTGTTCATCTGACTCCTCCTGAAGCTGAAGTTTAGCGTCACCACGGCAAAGATTACCGTCCTCCTCCTGCCAACGGCTAACTCTTGGTTTTCAAGTTTGTATGCGAACAAACCCCAAACGACTTATGCAACATTTTTGTCACTTGGCCTGAGGTCAGCGAGCTCTGAAACATGTAACGCATGGGCATGGCGGTTCAGATTTTCATAGGAATGTTACATCACCAGTGCAGCTCAGAGCAGTGATCCAGCTTTCCCATCTTTATCTCCACCTCCAATCCTCCAGCGCTCACTCGGCTCCAGAGGCCAAGCTGCAGTTATCACCGTCAACAAGTAACTCCGACTTTTCCCAACAAACTCCAGCTGTCTGGGACTGAAAACTGAGCCTACAGTCAGTGGCAAAGGCTTCTGGGAACTGTAGTTTGTGGAAATCTCTTTAACTATTGTTATCTAGAGTTCCTCGTAGTTCCTGAAACATCTTGACGTTTCGTTTTATTATGGTTTGAAATCATGACATAAACAAACTATTTTGACTGAATTTGTTTCACACCGAATGATTCTGGCTGACACAAGATGTTACACTTTAAACAGAACATTAAAGTCTCTACACCTAGAAATTCAGCAAAACTCTGAACCTTCTCTGTCTGCAACAGAACATGTCAGCAGGTCTGTGGTGAATGCTTCAAGAACCAGCCTTCAGGTTTGCTCCACAGCCTGAATCTGCTCCTGCAGTCTCTGACAGAGACCTCCTCCTCTCACCTCCTTCATCCTCTCCATCTCGTTGTGCAGCGCGTGTTTGGAGATCTCCACCTCGATGATCCTCTGCCGGAGCATCTCGTTCTCGTCTTCTGCTCGGCTGCGTTTGTCCTCCACGATCTCCAGCTCGTTGTGCAATCGCACCGACACGTCTTTGGCGACCTGAGGTCAGCGGCATCCCAGAAAGAGAAAGCAGCTCAAGTTTTCACATTTTTACAGTTTAACAATAAACAATGGCATTTTGGAATCAGCTGCCAGACCTTCAGATCCTGCTCCAGACTGCGCAGCAGCTCTCCATCCACCTGGCCCGTCTGAGCCACCCGCAGACTCTTCTGCTCCGCCTTTCGCAGGCGGTACTGCAGGATGCGGCAGTTCTTGTTGGAGCGGTCCACCTCCCTCCGCAGCTCCTGCAGCTGGTAGACCTCCTCCTCCAGGTAGCAGTCTCGGACCTCCTCCATCTCTGCACGCAGCTCCTCCACTTCATCCTGGTGACATGCAGGAGTTAGCACAGTTAAATAATAAAAATAAAAATAAAATATGGCTCAGATTAGATGGTCTTGAAATCTTGGTCTCTGTAGAAGTGTAGTAGCATTTTTATCAGGGGCGGGGCTTCTCAGCTTAGCTCCAAAAACCACGCCCCCTCAGAGGAGATTTTGGAAACAGAGGCTTCAGGTCAAAATGAAAAATGTCTTTTTAATATAATTAGCTTGTGGGATTTTGGTTAAAAACATCATAATCAAAAATGAAACACTCCTGTGAACGTTTTTTTTTATTATTAAAAAAAAAATAGTCTTAGGGGGACTTAAACAATAGATACTACTCTAAATATCTCAGTTTTTCTATAAATATCTCACAGTCATGCTCTTTTTTTAACACTTTATTACAAATAAACAACAGAAGAAAAGAAACAGTGGAGCACAGTTTCAACAAACCTCAAACAGAAAAAGAGGAAAAGCTTGAAAAAGATGTACAAGCTCCTTCTGAAGGAGAGTCAACAGGACAGAAACGCTGCTTTATCTTGTGAGGATGAACACAAAGCCGGTAAAGTGGAGCATGCAGCTCTGCGTGATCAGGGAGACACAGATGTACCAGTGCAGCGTGATACGGGAGCTGCTTTCCTAAAGCGTCCTTGGAAAGCTGAAGCATCACACGACCCAGCCTCTGTCTGCTGCCAGAAAACCACTGCTATTACACAACATTTGTTCACGTCCTAACGTCTCCGTCGCTGCCTGAACAGCCATCCTGGCGCTCAAAACGGATTCACAGATGAATCTGTTTACACCACAAGTTGACTATAAAACATGGGAAAAGAAAAGGCTTTTTCTAAATGCTTATTTCAGCAACTTTCCCTTTTATAGAATACCTGAGAAGCATCTTTCACCAAGAAACAGGAAGTGTGAAGATGTGATATAGCGTTTGTCATCCAAACACTAATGGTTCTCCTCTACATGTGTTTTTTTTCCCCCCCAACAACTAATATAGTGATCCTTTTTCAATGTTTTTCATTAACCTTTTAATACAGGGGTGTCAAACTCAATCAAACAAGGGGCCAAAATCCAAAACACACCTTAGGTCGCGGGTCGAACAGGATAAATGTTTATTGAACACTCTAAAAATACATTCTTAAAACTTTAAAACTGTAATTTTTTAACACAATTATGAACTAGATATATAGCATTACCATTAATAATGCTAGTGTGAATGTTGTAACCTGAATTTGGCGACTGAAGATGCTGAAATTGATGGCTAAAGACGCTGCTGAAGTTGATAGCTGAAAACGCTGAACCTGATAGCTGAAAATGCTAAAGCTGAAATGCTGAACTTGATAGCTGAAAACGCTGAAACTGATAGCTGAAAACGCTGAAACTGATAGCTGAAAACGCTGAAGCTGATAGCTGAAAACGCTGAAGCTGATAGCTAGCTAAAATATTATCAAAATATTAGGTTAGCCAAAACAGCTGGCATACAGCTGGAAAAAAAAAATTAGCTAAGCTTCAAAATATCCTAAAAAACTGAAAAAAGCCTAAATTAGCCAAAACAGCTAGTGCGTAAATATTAGCCTAACTCAAAAACACCAAACTCACACCCAACTCAAAAACTAAACCTAAAGTAGCCAAAACAGCTAGCATGTAGCCGAACTATTAGCTAAACTAAAAAAATTGCGTTAAAAAATCTAAGTAAATACCAAAATAGATCAAAAAGCTAGCACAATGCCAATTTTTAAAACATTTAAACCGTAACCTTTTAACATAATTATGAATAATAAAAAGGTTGGAATATTATTCCAACCTTTAAAAACCTTAAATAACTTTCACTATTTTACTCTTTTTCTTGAAATTTTACAAGTTAGAAATAAGCATGAGAAAACATAGGGCCATCATTAATAATACAATAAAATTATTTGGAAGGATGGATATAATTACCTGGAGGGACGGATTTGGCTCCCCGGGCCTTGACTTTGACACCTGCTTTAATGCTGGTGACGCTTAAACACTAAATTTTTAGCATACTGTAACATTTCAACCAACAAGCCACTTTTCTCCTTCAGAATCTACTGGAATAGCCATGTTAACAATTAAAAAGTTACAGTAAATCAAAGAACATAAACACTGGAGCTCTGGTGTTAAAGGGTTAAAAGGAACCGCCAGCAGAGGATTTAATATCTGCAAACCTCTTTTTTTGGAAACTTTACCCCAAACTGACTTTTAAACCTGAGTGTGTTCTGATTTGGACATACTGTTATCAATAAACAGGCGTTCAGGAGACATGATAAGAGGATCACGGAGGATTGATCTGTGAATCTTCCTGCTGACCACAACAGGACAGCTGACGCTCACATTTTTTTATTGCTCAGCAACAACCATGCCTAAATAATTTATAGGATAGTAAACTGAAAGTTCAATGAAAAAATCATTCACAAATTTTGCTTTAAAGCCAGTTTTAAATTGTTTTAAGCGATAGTGTAGAGCACATGTGTCAAAGTCAAGGTCTGGGGGCCGGATCCGGCCCTCCAGATCATTTTATTTTATTGTTATTAACGCCCCGATGTTATCTTCCACTTATTTCTAACTTGTATAATTTTGACAAAATATATTTTTATGGAGAGTAAAATATTGAAAGTTATTTAAAGTTTAAGTTGATTTATTCTGGAATAATATTCCTGCCTTTTTTATTCATGGTTATGCTGAAAAGTTACTATTTTAAAGTCTAAAAATTGGCATTCTGTTAGCTTTTTGGACTATTTTGGCATTTACTAAGATTTTTTAGGCTATTTTAAAGTTTAGCTAATATTTCAGCTACATGCTAGCTGTTTGGCTAATTTAGGCTTTTTTTCATTTTTTTTAGGGCTGATTCGGAGTTGGGCAAATATTTACACGCTAGCTGTTTTGGCTAATTTAAGCTTTTTAGTTTTTCAGGATATTTTGAAGTTTAGCTGTTTTTTTTAGCTACATGCTAGCTGCTTTGGCCTACATACGTTTTTTTGTTTTTGTTTTTTAGGCTCATTTGGCATTTAGCTAATATTTTAGCTGGCTATCAACTTCAGCTTTTCACCAATTAGCTTCAGCGCTTTCAGCTAACAACTTCAGCGTTTTCAGCCATCAGCTTCAGCGCTTTCAGCTATTAGCTGAACTTTTGTACTAAAATGTGTTTTCTTACTAAGAAACTTGAAATTGTTTCTCATTTGTAATGATTCAGTTACACATTACTTGAAAAAGGAAAGTCAGAGAAGAGTAAGTAATTACATTTCGTCATTTTTTTTCATAGAATAACTGAAAATATACTTTATTGTGGTATACATCATTATTGTGATATAAAATAATCTATATTTTTACCCTATCGCCCAGCACTAGAGTATAATATGAAACACCTTGGTGGATTATGCCAATACTTTCACATGATTACATGACTGCATGCTCTTATGCGATGATGTAACAATACTGGATGCCTCTAAGCATCTTATCTCCAGGACTGGGTGGATTCATATGTTTTATTCTCTCATGTAACATCCAAGTCGGACTTTTGTGCCTTCAACCGACCCACACATTTTCTGAGGGATCGATATTCTAAGAGCTCGACTGGCCCCTGATGAAAAGACAAGTGGGACACATAAATGGAGGAAAGAGTATGTCAATTAAAGTAAAGTGAATCTATCCGCATTTGGAAAAACGCACATAGGCCGTTGATATCTGAGCTGGGCCCGGGAGGAAGGAGCTAACGACCTCACACAAGGGCGACCCAATCGATGGGCAGGTTAAAAGCAAAGAGCGAGACCTGGCTGTGTCCTGGGAGCAGGTGTATGCAAACGATACTCCTGATGTTGGTAAAGCTGGCTGCTGCTGCTTCTTTACCAATCTTTATAGTGTCCTTATCTCTACTTAGCAGCTGCCATAGCTAATTAGATCAAACTATTTGACTGATTGCAAACGTGGGCTCTACTAATGGTGTGTCATGTTAGCTGGTGCTTTTCTGTTACCATGTAGAAAACAGAAAATATTAAGTAGGTTGCACTGCATTGGAACTGCATGCTGGACATTCAAATCCCACTCTGATCATCTTTTGATCTACTCTAAAGTTGTTCCCAGAGGTCTATTGATCATGATGTCATTTTTAGAAAAAAAAAATCTGTGTTTTGTTCTTACTACAGGAAGTAAACGTCCACTGAAATCCCTGCTAACTTACAGCCCATCAGACCCCTAACCAAACATTACTACTGCAACAACGATGGCGGGCAGTATCAAAGATATCCACCCATTCAGTTTTGATCCAGATTCTAGCTCAGACGAGGAAAACAAAGACTTTCATGGATCAACCCACCCACCAAGGCCAGGTGGGCCCCATATGGTTTAAAAGTGGCAGAAAATGTGGGCCCTGATTGGGTTTCTCAACAGTTTCCGTGGTGGCCCCACCTGTGTTTGCTCACATCGGCTTAAATGGGAATTCAGTGAGTTAGCTTGATATGCTAGCCAGCTGCCCGGTGGACAGCGTAGCGTGCTCAGCTGTAGCTAGCTACTGAGCTCCTCTGTAGCGAACTAGTGAGCTCTTCTGTAGCATGCTAGCGATCCCTGATGTAGCATGCTAGCAAGCTCCACTGTAGCATTCTAGCAAGCTCAACTGAAGCGAGCTTCAATGTAGCATGCTATCGAGCTCTGCTGTAGCGATCTAGCAAGCTCTGCTGTTTTGAGCTAGCGAGTTACTCTGTATTGAGCCACTGAGCCTCACTGTCCACCAGGTGGTTGGATAGCACCACGGAAACTGTGGACAAACCAATTTGGGGCTCACATTTTTTGCCACTTTTAAACCATATGGGCCCCCTTGGCCTTGCTGACAGGTATTTGTCTCCAGGTGGATGAATCAGAATGGAGCGTAGCAGGGCGCTTTAGGCTCGCCATAGTGGCTTCTTTGTCACAGCTACAAGCTTTTGCCAATGGCATTTCTTTTTCCTTTGGTCTATTTCTGATTCACATTCCTTTGAATAAAATATTACTCAAAAATGTCATTTTAATCTGAATGTTCTTTAAATATGTCTTCCATCATGATAAAAATGCTATAAGAACATGCCAAAAACACAGAAAACACCATTTTCACGCATGAGGAGACGGGACATTGATGAATCCTCTCCTTTTTTTGAGTGAAGATAATAAAAAATCCCTTTCAGGATTCATTTGAAATGTAAAGTGTGATCTAAACCAAATTAACAAATATTATGAAAATGTTCCATTAATCACTTAAAAAAGTGCTTTCACTGTCTACTGTGAAGCCAGCTTTACATCAAGAAAAACTAGAATCCATTTCTTCATTCAGGACTGCAAATCTTTTAATTCTTTAATTTAAAAAAGATGTTGTGATAAAGAAGTGTTTCTTTTATTTTAAAATGCTTTTCTAGTGTTTAGTTAAAATATCTTTACAGATATTTTAACTAAACAGTTTATTTTTTAACACATTCACATAAATAAACAGTTTTATATGATGATATTAGTGTAGTCATGTTTTAGATAACTGGACTATTTAGTTAATTGATTCTCTGCCTGCATAATCCTGATAATGTGTGATAATTACCAGCAACAAATTTACAGCAGGACAACAAATCTATTTTTTTTGTGGATCCTAAAAGAAATAAAGAAATAATAATAACTAAATCTTCCCTTTTCACTAACTTCTTGCACTCTCTGATCCTCTTCTTCGTTTCATTAAGGAAAAAATATGAAGAAAACATGGCAAACATGTTTTGCCATTCAAAGAGACGGCATCAGCAGCAGCATCATCAGCAGGGGGGATGGCCTTGTTTTCTGGGCATGCATGGGGACTGGGGGAGCAGAAGGACCTCTGAGACCCAGATGGCAGACTGACAACCAGGCGGGAGGGTGTTTGAACCCCCCACTCATGGGACATCTGAATGTTATCAACTCCTGCGGGATAAAGCCATTACAGCAGAGCCAGCAAAGCTGATTAAGTCTCTTGTGTCTCCACCAGAGAGGAAAGCCCAGCAGACATGCGCGGTCAACTTTGAAATAATACTCTCATCAGTCTTATGCAAATACTTCCCATCTGGCAAAATCAGGTTTGGGTTTTGATTATACTCTCCTCAACTTTAGAATTTGAAGGTGGAAAAGGAAAAAAAATGTGTGTTTAGAAGAGCAGAGGGATAGTTTACAGCATGTGTCAAAGTCAAGGCCTGAGGGCCGGATATATTTTACACGGAGGGCCGGATCCTACGGAGCCCCTAAAGGGAAATCGGGAAAAAAAATTAAAGTTTAAAAAAAAAAAAAAAAAAAAAAAAATTCTAACTGGTGCGCACCACTTACTAACTGGTGGGCACCACTTACGACATCGGAAGACAGTAAGTGGTGGGAACCACTTACTAACTGGTGCGCACCAGTTAGTAAGTGGTGCGCACCAGTTAGTAAGTGGTGCCCACCAGATAGTAAGTGGTTTTTCATAATTTTGTTAAAGTTACGGTTTTAAAGTTTTAAAAAATGTCACTCTGCTAGCTTTATGAAGTATTTGTGTAGTAGGTTATTTAGGAGCTAATATTTCTGCTACATGCCAGATATTTGGTGAATTTATTCTTTTTTTGTTTGTTTTATTTTTAAGGCTATTTTAAAGTTTAACTAATATTTCAGCTACATGCTAGCTGTTTTTGCTAACCTGAGCTTTTTAAAGTGTTTTAGGCTGTTTTGGAGTTTGGCGATTATAGGGTTTTTTTAGGCTATTTTGAGATTTTGCCATTTTTCAGCTACGTGCTAGCTGTTTCGCTAACCTAAGCTTTATTTTTAGGCTAATTTGGCATTTAGCTGATATTGTAGCTGGCTATCAGCTTCAGCGTTTTTAGCTATCAATTTCAGCATCTTCAGCAGCCAAACTCAGCTTACAGCATTCACACTAGCATTATCACAGGAAATTTCATACAACTAGTTCATAATAATGTTAAAAATTTACGGTTTTAAAGTTTTAAAAGTGTAGTTTTTTACTGTTCAATAAATGTTTATCCTGTTCGGCCCCAGGCCTAAGGTGTGTTTTGGATTTTGGCCCCTCGTGTGATTGAGTTTGACACTCCTGGTTTACAGATTTATGCAAATAAAGAAATAATATCTGAACCAAAAGGACACGTGTAATCTCTCAGATCCTCAGCCCCAAGCCTCTGTCACAGCAGACTCCCGGGATCTGTCACGTGTGAAAAGTTGGATTTTGAAAGGAAACTGCAGCAGAAAAAGTCAAATCCGCCGCCGCGGGGAATCCCTGGGGATTAGACTGATCCAGGACGCATGTTTGTGTTTTTACATGTTCAGGATGCTCTCCTTTGTTGAAGGACAAACAGAAGCAGCTGCTGTTTTTTCTTCATGAATCATGTTGAGTGAGTGTTGCACGTGAAGACACGCACCTTGAGGTAGTCGTTTTCAGATCTCAGGTCCTCGATTTCCCGCAGCAGCTCCTCCTCCGTCAGTTTGGCTTGTGCGCTGGCGGAGCCGTGCTCCGGTTGGTGGTCCGGAGCGGGGGGTGCGGGGGGAGCGTCGCTCACGCTCGGCGGAGCTGCGGCCGCCGGCGCTCCCGCCTGATCCCGGTCACTGGAGCCGGTACCGGACTCCGCGTCGCTGCTCGCGGCAGGTGCCGCTCTCTGCTCGTCCGACAGCGGTTCGGACGGGCAATCCGACAAGTCCGAGCTGCTGTCGGTCTGGGTGACCCGGCCCAGGCGCGCCCCCGTGGGAACCCGGATCGGGGATCCATGGCCGAACGGGCCCGGAGACGCCGCGGTTAATTTCCCCTTCTTGCCTTTGGCGAGCACCGGACTGCCGGTGGAGTCCGGTTTGATGCTGGCGGCGGCGGCATGCTGGGGTACCTTTGCGGGCTTTTTCGCAGCAGCACACCGGGCGCTACTTTTGACCGTGGCGGGTTTCTCCTTGGAGCCAGCAGTGTTGCGTCTGGAGCTGCGGTTCTGGTGGGCTAAGGACACTGAGGCGCACTGCTGCTGCTTGCTGAGTTTGGGGGATTTGGGTCCGATGGCAGGTGGTTTGGCGGCGCGCGATGGCACATCCTTCAGGAAGGGTCTGGCCGGGGACGGCGCTCGGTTCGGTCTCTTCTTCTCCAACTGTTGGCTGTGCGCTTTGGTGTCGCTGCCGGAGCCATTGGAGCTCTCCATTATACACCGGAGCGGAGGAGGAAGCGATCAATCCGCGGCCCCGCACGAAATCTCCCAGAAGAGCTGCCCGGGTTCTCTGCTTCCCTCCGTACCGGGGTGCGCATCCTGCGGCGGGCGGGATCCTCCTCACCTCATCCCGGCTGCATACTGTCCCCTCCGGAAGGAAACGCTGCGGCTAAACGCGGCTGATTGGCACAGACGGAGCCGGTGAGTGACAGGTTGCCTCCGCAGCCTGAAGGAGCGAAAGTTGGTCAGACTGATCCACAGCGGCTCTCCTCCTCCTCCTCCCCATCCCGCGGCTCCTCCTCCGGTCTCCTGCTCCTCACTGCGGTGCGAGGCTCGACGCCCGTCAGCTTCTACGGTGCGCATGCGCCGTGGCTTCACTAGCACACCCCTGGACCAGGTCTGACACGCACTGCTGCGCATGTCAGGACCGAACACATTTACGAGCAGTCCAGTTCCGTCAAGATTTCCACAACGATCAGAAAAGACTCCAATCCAGTAATAAATATAAACATCTTTAATCGCATTTCATTAGTTCCAGAATGCCAAAAGTTATAAATACAACAAACCTGCTTTTTTCCATCATGGATTAAAAAAAGGTTTAATACAAAGTACAGTTTGAACTTTAAAGAATACAGATAGAAGCATTTAAATGTAGTAGGCTTGGTTGATACACTTAAGGGTTAGGTGCAAAACGAGACTAACAACAGGTCCTCTTCCAAAAACTGAGAAAACTGCAAAAATCTTTCAACAGAGTCTTCTGGTTGGGCAAAATAAAGAATCATATAAATGTACTGATTTTTATTTTGGTAGAAAACTTTTTGTTGAATGTACATGGTGCCATTTAAGCCCCTCAAGTCAGCATTAAATGTCAATAAAAAAGAAACAGTTAAGTGTTTAGGCCTCTAGATTTACATTGTTGTATTCCACCAAAATGCCACAGAAATCTGAAGGATTATTGCTTTCTAGGAGCACAGGAGGAAGTGTCCCATATAAATATGAAAGTGGTGATCCTAAATAAAAATCAGACATGGACTCAAATGGGAGAAAACATGAATGAAATTCCTCTTTGCTTCATAAATGAGAATCTAAAGTAGGAATTCCACATAGAAGCTCAAAGAAAGATTCAAAGATCTGTATTAACTTTTTTTTTAATCAGACATGATAGAGAGAATAGGAATATACTTTGCATCAAATTCATTTTGACAGGTGACCTTTGACCCTACACCAATCAAGCTAATTTGACAGGTGACAAATGGCTTTATACAAATTCTATAGAAAACGTATATAAAGTCATCTGTCACCTGTAAAAATTAGTTTGATTGACGGCGTAGGGTCAAAGGTCACCTGTCAAAATGATGGAAATTATCTTCCTATTCTCTCTCGTGATGTAACCCAACAGACAGAACTGAACTGGTTTCTACAATTGAACTGTAACATTTAGAGGAAAACTTTTTTGGGACCGCATGCGGGCGGGGCTATTTAGTTGGTTGCAATCTGGCACTTTAATACTAACTGTTAGCACATCGTGGAAAACAGAGCTTTAGTTGGTTAAAACACTCAGAGTTGATCGAGCCCATCCTCAAATTTAAGCCCAGTCAAGTTTCCTGAGTCAAACACTGAACAAAACCGTCTTGCACTTTGCCCCCAAAAAGGAAACTCCAAGTTTAGAAATAAAACATCAAAACAGAAATATTAGTCACAACTTAGAAGAAAAAAAAACAACACAAAAATGTGCACTTGATTCTCCTTTCCACATCCTAAAGCAGTAACAGGCATCGAAGGATTACTCCAAAACAAGCTCCAGCCTACATTACCCATCTCTCCTTGCATCTCCAGTTCACTCTGAGAAGTTGAGGGAGGTCAATGCTGAGGCAGCACGGGTCTATAATGTGCCCCCCCCCCTTCACTGAGAGCGTAGTGCCAAATATTACATTCTAAAATATATAAATATAGCTGTTCCAGCTACTACAACACCTCAAGGCAGAACAGAATAAGCTTTAATCACCGTTAAGAAAAGCCCCTTCTCACTATGGCACCATGGCATGTTTACAGTGTGCTTTACTTACTTCAAAACCAAATATTACTTGGAAAATAATGCATATTTATCTGAATATAAAGTAATTCCGGTGTGGACCCAGAGTGTAAACTACTCTTTATTTTTCTGTTGTTCAGAGTTCCAGGTTAACTTGGACAAGCTGTAGAGACAAATCTTTGATAGAAGGAAGAGAGTGAACTATAAGGCCCTCAGGATATTCCCACTCTTAGAAAATGTGCAACTTTTCTTGGAGAGCTCTCTACGTGGAAGGCACATGCAGGCACCGCTCGGTTAACCATCAATGCGATGAGGTAGTCGGGGTCACATGTAGACAGTAAGGTGGTACTCGGAAAACAAAGAATCTCCAGGCCTAAAGGTTAGTGTATGCTGCATATCTGTGTTCAAACCCAGAGAAGAAACACAGGAAGATAATACTGCTCCTTTGACAGTTCATGCATTGCTTACAGCAGCCTGCCACCCATCCATCCACAGAGCTGCTGTGCTGCCCCCCAGTGGAGCCACGTCCCCACTGCTCGCTGGGGCTAATGTGCTTTGCAGGAGAAGGATGATGGGAAGGACTCAGCAACAGCGCATGCGGGGCGGGGGCAGTTCTGGTGGTACTTCCGGCTCAGGCTGCAGAGACAGAACGCTGTTGGAAAGCTCCTTGTTTGGAACTTCAAGAGGCATCTGTGAAACCAGGAGCAAAAACACAACTTAATGCAGCAGATCAATACGTGAAAGGAACCAGCACAACAGATACCACCACAGGTCACACAGTCACCTCTAGGACATAGTTTCTGCAGAGCAGCACGAGTTCATAAGAGGCCTGCTCCATTTCCCATCATACATCTGTTTACACTCTCTCCCACTAGCCTACAGCTCCTCACACTCACAACCTAACATTGGGGGTGAAAAAAAATGGAGATCAATATCAGAGATATCCAGTTTGATCCAGATTCCAGCTCCGACCGAGAAAACAAAGACGTTCATGGATCTATTTGTCTGTGGGTGGATCCATTAGAATAGGGCGGAGCAGGAAGCTTGTGGCTTCTAGGTCACAAAAAAGCTCTTTTTCCAAGCAGTGTTTTTTGTCTGCTCCTGATTCACAACTATTTGAATAAAGAAATACGTAGAAATGTAATTTTGATCTTAAGTTTCTTTATTTATGTTCATCAGGAAAACGCCAGAAGAACATGTTAAAAACACCAAAAACGCCAGAGTGGGTCTTTAAAAGGAAAGACGTTTTAAATAAGGATATTTTTTTTCAAAAGAAGACAGCAGGATAACAAAGATGTTTGTTTCTTTCATGTCTTAAAAAGAAGAAACATAATTTTAAAACACGTAAACCAGGAAACCAAACAGACAATTCAAAAGTTGTGTATGTTTATACCGATTAACACGTCTAAGCAGACTCGAGCTTTCTGCAGATTTAATTAAAAAAAACCTATGGGAATTTAGGAAATTAAGTTAATATACATCAATCAGCTAATGTAAACTGGAGTATTAAATTTCATATAAACCTGATCTTAAAGCAGTAGTTCCCAAACTGAGGGGGAATGAATGAAGGAATTTAAACATTTTTTGGGGGGTTTAAAAACAAATATTGTGACAGGTCACTGCTAACTAAAGCCTGGAGATAGAGAACTGAGTAAATTCATGTTGAGGAACATAACACATCGCCACGGCAACCATCAAGCTAACACAAACCTTGGAAAATGTCTAACAGTAAAGATGGTGTAGTGAGGGGTTACTTGTCACTGAAATTTCATTTAAAGATTCGGTGGACTGTTTTTTTTCTTCTTGTTTATTTTCCCATCTTGGTTGAGCAATGTCGCCCCCAAGTGTGCAGCGCTGGAACTGCAGGATTTTTCCAAGCAGCGAGTTGGAATAACACCACAGGATTCGACAGGAGCCCTGCGACAGACTGGCGACCTGTCCAGGGTGAACCCCACCTTCGCCCATCAGTAGCCGGGTTAGGCTCCGGCACCCCCGCGACCCCGACAGGGACAAAGCGGCCAGGAAACTGATTCGACAGGATTCTGTTCTGGACTTTCAAGTCCAGTTATCCACATTAGTTAGACCACAGGGATCTGCTCTGATGTTCAGTTCTGATTTGGATGATCAGGGAAACGGCTCCTACATGAACCTTTAAAGCTCCTCTAAAAAACTGAATCTTGTGATAACGTGACCCGAATGATGGAGAATCTTTACAGATATAAATTAAAAGTTAAAAACAGAAAAAATGTTGAGTTTTTGTACCATCATCGTTTGGAAAACCTGTTCTGATAATGTCAGTGAACCTTTTTTTACAAATGAAATGCCAGGAAATACTCAGTACCAACCTTACTGAGAATGTCATCCACCAGCTTCAGGAAGATCTCATCCACATTGAAGTTATCCTTGGCACTAGCTTCACAGAAACGCATCCCACTTATACGAGAGGCAAACTGCAAATCCCAGAAAGAGGAGTTTAGATCATCAGAACAAACCTTGAAGGAAAAGCAGCAGCAAAGCACCGATTCCCCACTGATCAGAAACTGATCCCCTCTGTAAGCAGATCAAGCTTTATGATAAACAAACAGCCTCATGATGAATCAGTTCCATGAAGAACATCCATAATTACGGATGTTTCACTGGTGTTTAAATTAGGGTGTGAATGTCTGTTTACCTCACGATACGATGTGATACGTGATTCGTGGCTCATGATACCAACTAGGACTGGGTTGATAAAATCGATTTAAGCTTAACAGATCAATAATCGATTCATAAAAATATAAATTGATTTAGTATATAAAGCTAAAGTCCGCTAGCTTAATGGAATTTCCCATTGGACGGTTAATGCTGACGGCCGGTCGATCTAAACATACATTGTTGACTAAATTAACATCTTTATTAACCCCACAGACATGAATTTTACAAACTCTTTTAAGTAAATATTTTTTAAGATGTGGCTTAAAACATTTTTTTTTTTGCTCATACTTTCTTCTTCTTCTGGAATAAGGTGTAATGCTATAGCGTGATCGCCACCTAGTGTCCAAACTGAAACGTCCTCCAGGAGAAACAGAACAATGTTTCCAATGTTAATGATCTGAACATTTTAGTTAGAACTTCTCCTTTAGAGAATCACTGTATGATATTAACAATCTCATTATTTCACTGATACATTTTACAGTTTGTGAACTGGATCAGATTAATATAAATATACTCAAAACATATAGTAGATGATTAATGTATTTCTGAACAAATGTGTATTGGCTTGTGCAGGTGTGTGTTGAACACACCCTCTCTCCTTGCTGTCTGGAGATGATCCGATCCGTCTCACAGTCCAGCTTATTTCCAACCAGCAGAAGTTCTGCTTCCTCTGAGGCGTACTGTCACGACACAGAACAGCAGAGGGGTCAGCGTTAGGACAGGAGTCCTTCCTCAGATCAGAAAACAGCGAAAGGTTCAGAAATGAGTTGGTTTAACTCCTGGTAACTGGAAAGAGCTTTTGGGTTTGTTGTCTGCACCAGGTGACAGTGACTGAAACACTACAGTAAAGCTGAAAGAACTTTGCTCTTTTAGACTCCAGTAAAACATGAATAATCTTCAACTGAAAACTGGTAAATGTTCAGCATGAAAAAGCATCAAATCCATTTTAAAGTCCTCAGTAAACAAGAATAAACGATGAGGATCAAACAATGCTGGGTTCTCATTTCTGATCTGCAGCAGGAACATAAATGAAAAACATGAAGGACTGGAGGAGGAACCATGACGGCTATCTGCAGCTTTATGTGGAATGGAGGAAGAACAACGGAGCTTCAAGGACATTTATCTGGATAGAGGATCACAACAATCATGAAGATGAGTCTGTGTGTGGTTTTGAAGTCCAAACATCCCTGCTGTGTTCTCCTTTGAGTCCGGTTCAGTCCACTTGACTGCAGCGGCAGCTTCTTCTAAACTACTACAGATGTTTTTATCCGTCTGGGTTTCTGCTTTAAGAAGGACATCACTGTCACAAACTCTATTATTATTTCTCTCTAACAACCCGGTCATAGTTAGACGAAGGTTACAGGTACTTCATTGAATGCTGCTTCTTTGATAATAAAGGTAACTCAGATTTTCTTCTTCTAATGCTAATGAAAGGTTGATATTTTCAATAAAACCTCAAATATTGAAGGATTATTCAAATTTGTATTTAGATTTGTGAAGGATCTAAGACAGGAAATGAAAACACAGTTCAGCAGGACATTCATAAATAAACATTGTACATTTTTCTGTTGAAATTGGTAAGGTTAACTTTAATTATTGATGTAAAATAGTGTAAAACAGCGTTCAGCTGTCAGCTTTGCCGTTCTAAACCTGAACACTAGAAGTGACTATTCACATTTTCAGCCCTGTCACCATTTTGTTTGACGCCACAGTGAAAAGAGTCTATTACAATCTGTTAAAAAATGATAAAATAACCTTTTTTTAAAAAAAAAAACTTAGTTCAAAGCATAAATAATTCATGGTTTTGACAAATCAATGTTCTTTTTAAGTTTATCCTTTTTTCCAGCTGTTGCGGTGATGTTTTTCTGCAGCACAGAACCAATAACCCCACTGAGAGACTACAGTATCTTCTCCAATCATCAGTCAAAGGTTTTCCACAAACCTCCATTGTTTTGAGCAATCAGCTGATCTGAAAATGGACTACAGAAAGAACTGCTACAGTTTCAGCGGCATGCTGGCTATTTTGGCTAATTTAGGATTTTTTCCAGTTTGCGCATGACCCTATTAGTCGACTAATCGGAAAAAATAATTGGCGATAATTGTGGCAGCACTAGTTCAAATTAATCAAAGCTGACTGCTGCTCAGACAGAAAGACGGAGTTCTTAGACAAAAGACATTTTTCCACATTTGCTGCTCCTTACCTTGTCAATCATTTTCATCCATTTAGGAAGGTCCTCAAAGGTCTCCTGCTTCGTGATGTCATAGACCAGCACGATGCCCTTGGCGCCTCTGTAGTAAGCTGAGGTGATGCTGTTGAACCTCTCCTGTCCAGCAGTGTCCCTGAAACAAACACGGAGGTCATGTCTACACCCCGGGGTCATTCACTTCATCGCCAATTAATCATCACTTTTTTATTCATCGTGTGTTAACCCCTTCATGCCTGAATTCATTTCCAATGATAAAAACAGTTTTTTTTCGTTCATGGTTAAGTGAAGTCCTGGACTAAATGCCATGTTGTGAATTAGCCACAAACGGCGTGAAGGGGTTAAATGGATTACTATTCAAAAGAAACTAAAACCTGATTTTATAAAAATAAGAATTTGTTTTTTATAATCTAGACGTGACATTTTAAAATCAGATTTTTCCATTAGCTATAAGACATGGAATCAATTTTTGAGTGGAATTTGTTAAAAGAAATTCAAAAAGAAAAGTGAAGATTTGCTCAAAAATCATTTAAAGTACTGTTCAACAACACTGCCAACTATTATCAGGTACAGAATATAGTCAAATACTTTCTGAACTAGAAGCATGCGTTTAAACTTTGACATAATCAAAATGAAATCTGGTTCTGACCAAAAGCAGCTGTGAGGATTAGAAGCAGCGTGAAGCAGAGTGAGTAACACTGAGCGGTGGGCGTGGCCGTACCTTCAGCCCGTCAGGCTCCCTGTGAGTCACAGTCAGGCTTATGAGCAGAAGAGTGGACAGAAACAGCAGCACAATGGCGGGGGGGGGCTGGACACAGCAGTGGCAGAAGTCGATGAGAGGGTTTCAAGATGGAAGACCACACAGTGACCACGCCTGTCCCGATCCAACGATCGAGGTGGGCGGAGCAGTGTGGTCAGCGAGGAGCGGGTGATGTGATGTGATGACAGGTTAGTGAGCAGCACACACGGGTTAGTGCAACAAGCCACAGACTCCCCACATCCCAGCCAAGCGCCCCACACGCACAAAACGAGTGTCATTCAGAATGTTTTCGGAGTTTCTACAACTCAAGTTTTTAAAAGAAAAGTCTGTCTTTTTTGGGGGTGGGGTTGACTTTTCCTGCTCATTCAAACAGTGAAAAACTGCATAATACTGTGAAACAAAACTTTTAGGGGAATCCATTATGTGTTTAATCAAACCAAAATCCAAACTGAACCGTGTCTAGACGTATTTTGTAGCTGCTTCACCAGCAGACTTTTCTGAGTTTAAAAAATGTTTAGAACTTTTTTATTCCATATTAACTTTTAGAGTTGAAAACGTAATTAGAGTAATAGAGGATTCATTTAGTTGTGTAGCTGAACCATGTTTATTTAGACTTTAAATGTTTTCAGACGTTTAGAGGACTTTAAACTATGGAGTAGGGCTGCCACGATTAGTCGACTAATCGACGACTAATCGACTATTAAAATAGTCGACGACTAATTTAATAGTCGATTAGTCGTTACTTCATATTAAATGGAGTCAGTGTAGTAAAGTTGAAAGTTATAATGGTGTTATGCTAGCTTATTGGACTATTTTGGCATTTATTAAGGTTTTTTAGGCTATTTTGGAGTTTTTATTTCAGCTGCATGCTAGCTGTCTTTGCTAACTTAGGCTTTTTTAGGCTAATTTGGCCTTTAACTCATATTTTAGTTGGCTATCAGCATCTTCAGCCATCGTCACTAGCATCTTTTGCGGCCAAATTCAGCTTACATTTCATCTATAATGATGCTAGTGTGAATATATATATATATATATATATATATAGTTTTTAGTTAGTTTAAAGTGAATGATGGTTAAGATTTGTGTTTTACATCAACTTTGTGCATGACCCGATTAGTTGACTAATCGGAAAAAATAATCGGTGATTAGTCGACTATTAAAATAATCGTTTGTGGCAGCCCTACTATGGAGAGAAAATAGACTCGCCCTGATTTTTGTGTGCTTAATCCTTGATTTGTTTGTATCTTTGGATTTGTGCGTGTGTAACTTATTATTTGTGCATAACTTTGGATTTGTGTGTGGGTAATCCTTGATTTGTATGTGCATAATTCTAGATTTGTGCGCAACTTTGGATTTGTGTGTGTAATTCTAGAATTGTTTTTAAATTATGAAATTTAAAAAAAGTTTACACATGTACAAATTAAAATTACAACAACTTGAAACTAATTTCACACACAAATTTTTTTAAAATTAACACGAATCGCTTGTTACTGACACATAAAACCACATTTAGAAACAAATCTGATGCGAGACTCTTTTCACGTCTCAGAGATTTGTCCTTGAGTGATGCGTTTAGATGCTGCTAGAATGCTGGGTCATCAGAGTTTTCTTTTCAGCCGTTTTAAACTTAGATTGTGAATATTATCTAGTAAAAACTTGACATTTTCTCACTTTCTTATACAGATATGCTCAATAATTAATGTAAAGAAGACTAAATATGTGTTTTTCACTTGACACTAAAGTTTCTCTATTTCTTTGACGCAGAACTCTTCCTCGAGCTCACGGCGTGAGGTTCTCCCCGACATCTTGAGAGCGGACAGAATAGCCCATTCCACTTCCTGGGTGTGGAGAAGGAGCTGGCGCTGTATAATGGGAGGAGGGTTCAAGACGTAAACACAGTCTCACTTCAGATCTGTGCATAAATGTGGTTTTATGTGTGCGTAACAAGCGATTTGTTAGTTTTAAGCTGTTGTAATGTAAACGATATTTTGTATTTTTTTTATACACAAAATCAAGAATTACGCTGCACAAATCCAAAGTTACACACAAATCAGGGTAAGTCTATTTTCTCTCCATATTAAAGCAACAGTTTTATCTTTTCACAGTTAAGAATCTAACACAAAGTTCCATCTTTACACAGGAGAAAACAACGTTCATCGAGAAAATCTCAACTCCAACATGATCCTTTTTTTTCCACTTCTGACTGTTGCCTTGAATTTCTTTAGCGGATGCAGAACTGAATTAAAAATAAAAAATAAAAAGATATAAAGACTTTAACCTGAATCCCTTTGAGATGAGCCTAAAATCATGACAAAAATAAACCGGAGAAGATTGATGCCTTACATCTACACATTTTAAATTTTGAATATAAGTTTGGTTAAAAAAGTCAGATATATTGATAATAATTTACATTATACATCTATTAAAATATCTACTACACCAGGAAAACAGATGGTATAAATAAACATCTTAGTCTGCAACATTCCAGACTGAAACCTCCTTTATGAATTGAAATCAGGCGTTTGACTTGCAAAAGACACGTTCCAGCACACTGCTGCAACTAGACAGAACCTCACAGCCGGGCTGAAGTCAATTCAAATGTGAGGCTCTAATCATAAAGTAAAATGTAAAATCCCAGGTTAAAATGATCTATCTGTCAAATGCCACTGAAAGTCACAGGACTTCAGACAGTAGTCTGCTGATGGATCAGTTTACTCCCAGCACAAACACGAGTTTGAATGCAGGAATCCAGAAGTAAAAACAAATGCACACAGCAGGAACACAACTATCCCCGTGTTGTGTTTGTTACAGCGTGCTGCATTTGAAATCAAAACATCTCTCAGAAGGAAATATTCCAGGTACTCACCAGATCTGCAGCCTGATCTTCTTCCCTCTCAACTCCACCGTCTTGATTTTGAAATCAACTCCTATAAGTCAAATCACTCGTTATTGTTTGGACACAATCAAATATCAGCATTTACCTGACTTTTCTGCTGAGGTAAAAACTTATTAAATGAAAACTTGTTAGATATAAGATTGTTTTGTCATTTGATTCCAACAGCAACAGTGGCTGGATCCATCTGAACTCTGGATTGGAAGAGTGATAGTGACAGCTGCTACATGAGGCAGAGAAGTCTTATGTGATGAAACTGGGCTGTCGTGGAAATGAGCGGACACAAAATGGAGTTCTGGCACAGCAGCTGCTGGTGGGACTATTTTAGGACTGGACACCATGGTGAGCTGGAACACAGGTCACAGGACTGTTCACCTCATTTCACAACAAGTCATGAAATGACACCGTTTGACTATTTCAAAGGCCCATTAAAACACATTTATTTATCATGCTGCCATAACACATTCCTGTGTCAAATATAGCATGTTTGAGACAAATATAAATACTGAAGACCAAAACCAGTTTGGAATAAAAAGCTTTTGTGCAATTAACTTAAATACTTTTGAACAAAACTGTTAATTAATACACAAATAGACACAATAGTTTTGGTATTGAAATAAAAAAAAAACTTTTTGATAATCAAAGTAACAGTTAGCTTGACTCTTTGGGGGATTTGCTATGGTTCACTAGACCAACTACTTTACTTTCTTCTATCATTCAAACTACATAAACTCAGAACATCGACTGTGTTCAGGATTTAGCACTCTCAAACAAACGACTTTATTCCAGCAAATAGCCGGAGCCCAGACCGCTACATGCTTAAGCTAGGTGACTGAAAGTCCCCAAAACAGTTCCAGAAAGAAGCTGCTTTTCTCACCTACGGTTGACTTGCAGGCTTCACAGAAAGTATCGTCCGTGAATCTCTCCATGAGGCTCGTTTTACCCACACCACGGGAGCCAATGATTATAATTTGTAGTTTGAAATCCGCCGGTCTGGGGGGCATCTTCCTGCGGCGGGACTGAGCTCCGAGGGCGGGGGAAGAGTTCGCGGAGCCCCCGCTGCCGCCGGCGGCCCTCCGCGGGATGTCAAATCTCGGATCCATTTCTAATCCCACATCTGTAATCCTCAGACAGAAACGAGCGGAGGACGGGATCAGCAACCAGAGGTCAGCCGCAGCTCTGCTCCTTCTGTTGATGAGGGGAAAAGTTTGATGGTCGCCGACAGTTGATGGTCAGCCATTAGAGACTGGGGCTGTCGTGACGTCACATCCTGTCCCTGTGCCTCTTTGTTTTCCTTTATGTGTTTTGGGTACAGAAGCTCGAGCCAAACTTCTGCTAGCAAGAAGTGATCAGTGTGTGGATCAGGAATGAAAAACAAGGATTTGACGGGTGAAAAAAACTTTATATTTACTGGATTATTGTCCTGCAGGAGAGTTTTATGAAAAACTGCTCTGTAAGGTCAACAACTTCATTAATCTATTCTACCTTTTTGGTTTTGGGGTTAGGTACTTAAGAAAATTCCCATGTTTTATGTATTCTTTTGAGTTTTTTTTTTTTGTTTAATAGTCTTTTGATTTGGACCATGATTCCATAATAAATTATTATTCAATTCTATTCTATGTTTGCATCTCATATAACTATAAATAAAAGTTTGTCAATGCCACGTTTTGATGGATGGATGGTATTGCATTGTGTTTTGTTATGCTACATTGTAATGTAAAGTAGTGGAGCAAAGATAAAAAAAAAAAAAACTTTAAAACACACAAACAGTATAAAAAATATGTCCTTATGTAAGATGGAAAAATGACAAAAAATGCTATGTGATAGTTAAAACATTTCTGATTTATATTCTTAACCCTTTCGAGCTAATTCACAAAGTACCATTAAATCTTAAGAATTTTATTTTTGCAATTTACTAAGTAAATGTAACCCTTTACCTGCCACTGAATATAAGAACAAAACAGTACTTTAGTCAAATCGTATAATTAACATGCATATATAAATGTAATTTTTTAAAGTAAATAAATAGTTTATTGTGTAGTATGTAGAGTTGATTCCATTGACTGTATAAGAGAACATTATGTTTTATTTTATTTTTGTAATTGAACATTTGAAGAATACAATACAAAATTATCACATAAAAATACAATATAAGAACAAAGCAGAATTTTAAATACAAGTCACAGTTATTCTTTACTTTTGAAATTTCTAATGTTGAGAACAAGAATATAAGTAACACACTATTAATAAACTGTAAATAAAAATTAACTGAATAAAAATTTACAAAAAAGAAAAAAAAGAAAATAGAAATAAAAAAACAAATTAATTAAAAATGCTTCAGTTAAAATATGTTACTAGTCCTGATGATATACAGATGTTAATTGTTTTTGAGTTTTTGCATTTTTTGAAGCAGAAATTAATTTTAAGTAATTGTGCAGTTTCAGTTTTAGTATAAAATAACCTTTTTTATTAGTAAATATTCTTTTGTGAATGTGAAATTTAGCTATGAATAAAAGCATAATAATAAAAAACAACGCATCTTGTTATTTATGTTTAAAACTATGAAACCCGAATATTACGTTTTTATAATAAAGTTTAAAAGCAGCAAAAACAGATTTTGTGATAAATCTGTGGATGTTTTTCCAGAATGTCTGTGGTTGCTTTTGGCAGAAAACATAACTCGTATTAAGTCAACTTTAAATTTAAATAAGTCATATTTTTGCGGGATAAAATCTGTGTTTTAGTTTGAAAGAAGTTTCTTATACTTTGTCAAGAAGAATTTTTGTGGGATGACATTCTTGAAAACAATCGAAAACTGATTCGTAGTTTGGCCCTCGGCGGCACCCATCGCCTGCGACATCCGATGACGTCAGAGCAGAGGAGGAGTTCCTGGTAATCCAAACATCGCCGTAAAAAACCCTTCATATCCATTTCTCGATATCAAAGGCATCTTACGGCAGCAGTCCTTTCACAGCATGGCTGCTCAGAAGATAAACGAGGCTCACGAACACATAGCTAAGGCGGAGAAATGGTGAGTTCCGACACGAAAGCTGCTTTCCCGCCGCACTTTATGATCCTGAATGTAGCTAGCTGTCAGGCCACTGGCTCTGTCACTTCAGAGGGCTTGCGATAAAAACCTCCAGAACACGGTTCGTCCTCGATGTGTTGCATGGAGAGTCGAGTATATGTATCTATCTTCAACAGTGATAGCGAGTCGTTTGGTTCTGTGTGGTGACGGTGATCAGTGGGCCGTTTTTAACCGACTCATCCTGTTTTTGTAGCCTAAAGACGAGCCTGACTAAGTGGAAGCCTGACTTTGACAGTGCTGCGTCGGAATACGCCAAAGCAGGTGAAACAGACCCTCGGAATCAGATGACGAAGCTTCCAGAACGCTAGAATAAACCTGTTCTTGGTTCTGCAGCTGTGTGCTTCAAGAACGCGAAGCAGTACGAGCAGGCGAAGGATGCTTACCTGAAGGAGGCGGAGTACCACACGGAGAACAAGACGTATCCTCACTGCTTCTACTGCAGCTCTGGTCCTGTCGCTGAAAGGATTTCCCTGTCTCTGCTGAAATATTGTCATGTCATTGCATGGACAAATACTAAAATCATGAATTATAAATCAACATTTGTGATGTATGTGGAGGAGTTTCTGTTTCCTTAATGTTCCCTTCAGGCTTTTTCATGCTGCAAAGTGAGTATTTGTCTTCATAGCTCATGCAGGGGTCTGCAGCCTGTGGATCCAGAGCCTCTTTTACCATCCACAGTGGCTCTCTGGCTAAAGAAAAATAAAACAATAGTAATTTTTAAAAGTAAGGGTTGCTAACTTAGCAATGATTATATTATTTCGGTTAAGTTTATGGCTTGAAGATAAACTGTTTGTCCTCCAGAATACACAGATTACAAATACTGAGTAAAAGTCTGATCTTTTCCGATTGCTGAATCTATTTTATGACTTTAAAGTACATTATTGCTGCCACAAATGATTATTTTAATAGTTGACTAATCACCGATTATTTTTTTTCCGATTTGTCGACTCATCGGGTCATGCACAAAGTTGATGTAAATCACACATCTTAACCATCATTAGCTTTGAACTAATGAAAAACATGGTTGAATAGCATTACCTGTGATAATGCTAGTGTGAATGCTGTAAGCTGAATTTGGCCGCTGAAGATGCTAGTGCTGATAGCTGAAGATGCTGAAATTGATAACTGAAAACACTGAAGCTGATAGCTGAAACCAGTGAAGCTCATAGCTGAAAACACTAAAGCTGATAGACAGCTAAAATATTACTTAAATGCCAAATTAGCCTAAAAAACTCAAAAAAGCCTAAGTTAGCCAAAACAGCCAGCATGCAGCTGAAATATTAGCTAAACTCTAAAGTAGCCTTAAAAACAACAACAAAAAAGATTAAATTAGCCAAAATAGCTAGCATGTAGCTGAAATGTTAGCTAAACTCCAAAATAACCTGAAAAAACTGAAAAAAATCCTAAATTAGCTCAAATAGCTAACATGTAGCTGAAATATTAGCCAAACTCTAAAATAGCCTAAAAAACCTTTAATAAATGCCAAAATAGTCCAAAAAGCTAGCAGAATGACATTATAACTTTCAACTTGACTACACTCTGACTCCATATAATATAAAGTAACAACTATTAAATTAGTTGTTGACTATTGAAATAGTCGTCGATTCGTCGACTAATCGTTGCAGCCCTAAAGTACATACTATCTAATGCTACATAACAATGGTTAGTAGCTATTCATGACATGACAGCCTTAGTAAGTAGGAAAAGGATGACTGCTCACCAAAGTAATCCTAAAGTATAACAAGAGAAAATGTCATTTTTGTCTTGTGTTGTTTAGGAATCCATTTGCTTCACTTGAACGTTCCTGTTTGGGACAGGAAGTCTTTTATTTTGAAAAAAAATCATATGAGCTTCTGTCAAAAGTAAAAAATGACTTTACACTTTGAGAAAATTCCAGTTTATCTTAATATTTATGTATCTATTCCCGCCCCAAAATAAACAAAATACATGTTTATTATGAAAAGTTCCAATTTAATCATTCAAAGTAGTATCAAATTTTCCAAAAAAAAAAGTTTTGCAGCTCCTATTAGGTTTTGGTCGGTACCAAACTGTCCCAAATGGCTCTTTTACTGGCAAAGGTTGCAGACCCCTGTCACAGCCCTAATCTGATATGAAACACACACATGCAGAAAACGATAAAAAAATATATATTATTTTAAGTTGTCCTCTTTTTCCAGAGCTATTGAACAAGCAGGCATGATGATGAAGGTGAGGGCTGCTGTGAAAACTTTATCGGCATCGTGGTGCGTTTGCAGTCCTGTTGTAATTCCCGCTTGTTTCTGCTGCAACAGGAACAAAAGAAGATGCCGGAAGCCATTCAGTACATAGAGAAGGCGTGCATGATGTACATGGAGAACGGGACTCCTGATACTGCTGCCATGGCTCTGGACCGGGCTGGAAAGTAAAAAGAAGCTTTTGTCTGAGTTTAGACTTGAATGGATGCTTGCTCATTTAGCAGAAGTTTTGTTGTTGTGAACATGGAAACACACAAACTTCCTCCTCTCCTTCAGACTGATAGAGCCTCTGAACCTGGAGAAAGCTGTTGACTTGTACCAGAAGGCAGCCGGGGTGTTTGAGGTAAGAAGAGCAGAAGCTGCGTGAGCTCCATCATCATATTTTGCATGTTCACGCCGGCTTGTTTTGTGTCCAGAATGAGGACCGCCTGCGTCAGGCTGTAGAACTGCTGGGCAAAGCCTCCAGACTTCTGGTTCGGTTAAAAAGGTAAAACATACCAAAGCTGATGAGATTTTGTTTTCTTGTAACTGATGGTTGCCGATTAATCCTGATCTGCTTTGGGTTTGTCTCTTAAACCAGGCTGGACGAGGCTGCCACCGCTCTGCAGAAGGAGAAGAACATGTACAAAGAGATTGAGAACTTCCCGATGTGTTTCAAGGTGCAGCAGCTGCTTGTTTTGATTGTTTCCTTCCTTGCTATTAATTTATCCTAATACATTAACCACTGTTTTCACTCAGAGATTCCAGGATTTACTTCAAGAAACTGTTTTAATGTGTTTTGAAATTATTAACAAGAATTATTAAGCAGGAATTGACACACTGAAGTGAGTGAGTCTGCATTTAACCCTTTAATACCTGAGGCGTCGCTGGTGACGCTTAAACACAAAATCTTTAACAAATAGTGTAACTTTTCAACCGTTACCCAGCCAGCAAGGCCATGTGGGCTCCATATGGTTTAAAAGTTGGCAGAAAATGTGGACCCCGAATGAGTTTGTCCACAGTTTCCATGGTGGTCCAACGTGTGTTTGCCCACATTGACATAGGTGGGCACACATTGGGTTAGCTTGCTACGCTAGCCAGCCGTGGACGGCGAAGCTCGCTAGCATGATACAGCAGAACTCACTAGTTTGTTAAACTGGAGCTCACTAGCTTGTTAAACCGAAGCTCGCTAGCTCGCTACAGTGGAGCTCGATAGCTCAATCTAGCGGAGCTCGCCAGCTCGATACAGCAGAGCTCGCTAGCTTGATACAGTGGAGCTCGCTACAGTGGAGCTCGCTAGCTCTATACAGCGGAGCTCGCTAGCTCTATACAGCGGAGCTCGCTAGCTAGACAAACCGGAGCTCGTTAACTCAATACAGCGAAGCTCGGTAGCTCTGTACAGGGAAGCTCGCTAGCTTGATACAGTGAAGCTCGCTAGCTTGATAAAGCGGGCAAGACACAGCGGAGCTTGGTGCAGTGGGGCTCACTAGCATGCTAGGCTGTCCACAGCGTAGCGAGCTAACTCGCTGAGTGTCCACTTAAGCTAATGTGAGCAAACCCATGTGGGGCCACCACAGAAACTGTGGACAAACCCATTCGTTTCTGGCTGGGAGACACTATCATTAATTCCATCAGATTCTGCAGATTCGGCCCGCGCAGCTTTTCTCCTTCAGAATCTACTGGAATTATGGTGTTAATGGTTGAAAAGTAACAGTAAATTAAAGAAGATAAACACTCGAGCTCCGTTGTTTAAGGGTTAAATGTCTAAATCACAATATTATCAATCGTCAGAGCTCCAAAACTATGAGTTTTGCTAAACAATCAACCAAATAATGTCCTGAAAAAAATGCTGCTGTCCTTTCAGAAAATGTTGCTAACACTTCCAGAATAATGTTTCCTGCGCTCCTGCCGTGGACAGAGATGCTGAAGCTGTGCTCTCCTCCTTTAGAAAACCACGGCTCAAGTGCTGGTTCATCTTCACAGAGGGGATTATGTGGCTGCCGATAAATGCGTCCGAGAAAGTTACAGGTACGACTCCACAAGTTCCTGCCAGTCTGATTTATGTTGACTTTTCTTTACATTCTTGCTTGATCCTGCTAAATCTGATCTTTAATCCTGGTTTAATGTCCTCCAGTCTGCCCGGCTATAGTGGAAGTGAAGACTGTGTTGCCATGGAGACACTATTACAAGGCTTTGATGAGCAGGATGAAGACCAGGTTTATCGTGTGTGCAACTCTCCACTGCTGAAGTATATGGATAACGATGTAAGTTCTGCTTATTATGAAATATATATGAAGGTGTTGTCCAGTATCTGTCGTACTTGTGTTGTATTTGCCTCATGCAGGTCAACACATCTAAGTTTTTTATATTATTATCGGGCATATCTGTTTAAAAAAGTGAAAAATTGTCAAGTCTTCTCTAGATATCATTATTTCATATGATATAGATGACTAAATTAGAGGTATCATCAAAACAAACACAAAATGAAAATCCATAATAACAACAATAATACGATCCTGAACATTACATTTACACCATGCTGCATACAAATCAATACTTTTGATAAGCTTTAAAACAAACAATACTTTAACACTTTTTGAGCTCATTATCCAAATAATTAAATTTTTTGACTCCAGCAAAGGAGATTGTCATTTGTTTAAGTGTAGTTTTTACTTAAGGTACTTTAAAGTCATAATTTCTTCTACTATTTCCTTCATTTATAGCAAAAAGATTATGTAAACCACATGGCAACGTAACATTTTTGGCCTTATACATTACCAACTGTGTTTGCAAATAACAGAAATGTTTAAATCCCTAAATTTTCCTCAACAGTAATCTCCCAAAATCTAAATTCATCAACTCTTTCTATATTAACACCATAATCCACTTCAATTTAATATTTGAAGTGGATTATTTGTTACTGAACAACATCAACTTAAAGTTAAAGATCATAAGAGTTTAATTTTCAAGCATTTTATTTTGAAAGTATTACATCTTTTACCCATCATGCAGTGTTTGTTCCACATGATGGAGGTTCACTGTTGTGATGAACGTTCACCTTTTTAATCCCTGAAGAACTTCCCTGGAGTTATCCATGAATGAACCAGGAGCCAAAAGTTTCCTTCTACTTTGATGAAACACTAGAAATGAATCATCTCTTAATGCAGGGGGTCAAACTCAATCGCACAAGGGGTCAAAATCCAAAAACATTTATAAACATTATTGAACACTAAAACTACATTTTTAAAACGAACTTTTTAACATATTAACTAGATATATAACATTACCGGCAATAATGCTAGTGTGAATGCTGTAAGCTGAAATTAAAGATGCTAGTGCTGAAAACTGAAGATGTTGAAATAGATAGCTAAAACGCTGAAATTGATAACAAGCTAAAATATTAGCTAAATGCTAAATTAGCCTAAAAAAGCCCCCAAAAGATAGATAAACTTCAAAATAGCCTAAAAAATAAAAAAAGGCTTAATTAGCCAAACAGCTAGCATTTAAATATTAGCCCAACTTCAAAATAGCCTAAAAAAAAACTCTTTAAAAAGCTTAAGTTAGCTAAAACAGCTATCGTGTAGCTGAAATTTTAGCTAAACTCCAAAACACCCTGAAAAAGAGAAAAAAGCCTAAATAAGCCAAAATACCTCACATGTAAATATTAGCTAAACTCCAAACATCTTTGTAGATTCCAAAATAGTCCATAAAGCTAGCAGAATGCTATTTTAAAAAAACTTTAAAACCATAACTTTTTAACATATTTCTGAATAATAAAAAGGCAGGAATATTATTCCAGAATAAATCAACTTAAACCTTAAATAACTTTCAATATTTTATCCTCCATAAAAATGTATCTTGTCAGAATTATACAAGTTAAAAATAGCTGCAAGATAACATCAGGACATTAATAACAATAACAATAAAATGATCTGGAGGGCCGGATCCGGCCCCTGGGCCTCGACTTTGACACGTGTGTCTTGATGTGTCTGATGAACCAAACCAGGACTGTCTGTTCTCCTTCTGTGAAATCCTTGTAAAGACCAAAGGTTTGAAATGAAGGCTTTTAATGCAGAACTTCTTCTTTCCAGTACGCCAAACTGGCCATTTCCCTGAAGGTTCCTGGAGGAGGAGGGAAGAAGAAGAAGGCTGCCGCTGCTCCACAAGGGGGCAGCAGCGGGGCACCTGCTGCTGCAGAGGATGAAGATGATGAATACGAGGGTGGGCTGTGTTAGTTTCTGCTCTCCAGTGTGTCGACTGCCTACATACGTCCAAGTGGCAAACCCTCTAAGTTCTGACGGCCGGCTGTTCAACCTTCAATGTGCAAAAAAGCAAAACAGTATCCTGAACAGCTAAACTACGTGTACGTTTTTTTTTTAACTGTGTTATCCTACGAGGTGGACCTCGGCCTGCTCTTTAAAAACACGTCTTCATATTTGTTGTGTGTGAAGCTGTATATTTTGCTGTCATTGTTGGTGGGTAGAGAGTAAGGCTAGTGATGGGAGCTGAAGCGTTCTGGTCTGTGTATAGATGTTCATTTGTACAGAGATAATTTATTCAGTATTCACGCCTCTGCTCTATTGGAAACAATCTGAAATCACACGATTGCTGCATGTTTACTAATGAAATCCTTCAAATCTTATCTCTAATGACAAAGCAAGTCCATTCATAAATCAAGCTACTTGTGATTTTTTTTAATCTAAATGAAGATCGATTTAGTTTACCTTGAGGCGTGTGCTTCATCAGATGGAATATTCCGGGCTGAGGTTTTGGTCCCTGAATCAATCCTTTGCTGTTCTAAGAGGGACCATGCAATGATCTTTACTCCTCATTCCTCGCATGGTCACTGGTCTGTTAGGATGAGGGTTAGCTGCCAGTTAAACTGTTGAAATGGTAGGACTTTGTGGTGATAAAGGGATTCATGACTTCTTTTAAATGGATGCTGTAGCCCCGCTCATGTAAATGGCTCTAAAGGAGGTCTCTGCACACGTCAATAAACGTTTCCTTTGTGCTGCACTTGATGGTTTGTGTACTTTTTTTTTTTAAACCGGTTAGCAGACAGTTTTTCCACATCAGCGAGCCACTGACAGACGCGCTGTGAGAGCACGGCTTCCTTCATCCTCCATGAGGCTAATGCGCTCTCTAAATGATGTTTAGAAACATCTACGCTCCAGGATGCTGCAGGACAGCTGTGGATTTGTGGCTGCATCAGTTCAAAAAAAGTTTTGTTTTATTCAAAATGTTGATAGAGTATTAAAATAAAGTTAAAATAGTGACTTTTTAGCAGTTTAATGTCTCATATGACGGGGAAAAAATCCAGAATATCACATTGTCTGACTTTTAAAGAATTTATTTGTAAATTATGGAGGAAAATACGTATTTGGTCTATGACAGAAGTTCATACTTTTTATATATATATTTATAAAGGTTATCTGTAAGTCTTAAACTGTAGCTGGTATTTTGGTCCATTCCTCCATGCAGATCTCCTGCATCGTATGATTCTTCATGTGAGTTTCTGGATTTTTTTTCCTC